>NC_085859.1:42266202-42311043 GCF_034702125.1 Engraulis encrasicolus | reverse complement strand
TAAAAACATCAGCGCGCAGGGCCGCTGTTGCCAGATTGGGCGGTTTGCCGCCCAATTGGGCTGCTTAGAATGACCTTGTGCGGGTAAAAATGGAATTTTGGAGAATTTTTGTCCAAGAAGTCCAATTTTTGGCCATAGAAATCAATAGAATTGGGCGGAATTTAGTGCTTCCAGGCAGGTTTTGAACATTTTTTGGACTGGAAATCATCTGTCCCATCTGGCAACCCTGCAGGGCCGCTGACAGCTTTGGCCACGCCCGGGGCAAAGTCATATGAAAGGCCCCCTCTGTTCAATACATGCTATGTAACAGTGACCCAATGCTGGGCTCCCTTTATCTCTGGGCCCGGGACAACTGAACCCCTTTGTCCCCCTTCTTGCCGATTTCCTTGGCAGGGCGGTACAACACATTTCATGTTGCGAAAGTGTGTGTCTGTGTGTGTGTGTGTGTGTGTGTGTGTGCGTGTGCGTGCGTGCGTGCGTGCGTGCGTGCGTGCGTGCGTGCGTGTGTGTGTGTGTGTGTGTGAGTGAGTGTGTGTGCGTTTGCGTGAGTGTGTGTGTCCGTGTGTGTGTGTGTGTGTGTGTCCAACCCACCCACACTTCCTCTGAATGCCAGGACTAATAGAGCCATGAAAGGCTTCATAAGGCCAGTACACACACACACACACACACACACACACACACACACACACACACACACACACACACACACACACACACACACACACACACACGCTCTCTCTCTCACACACACACACACACACACATACACACACACACATGATTCATCCCAGACTGCTCTAGCTGGTTAAGAGGCCGTTGAAGAGAACCAGATCCCATAAAGGTGGAAACAAAAGGAATGATTGTGTGTTTCAATATACTGCAAAAGTCAAAAAGTCATTATACATGATATTGCAGTGTATGATGAAATTCAAAAGTTCAAGTTAAAGTTCAAAAGTACAAATTGAGTAGCGTAAGTGAAAATCTCTGGCTTGACAAGCCTGACTAAAACATGAAAAGTTTAGTCTGGAATTACAAGGTTCAGATAGCTTGGGGGCTGTGGGTGAGGGCAAACCATTACATTACTTTATAGTTAGCTGACGCTTTTATCCAAAGCAAATTACAGTTATTATTTTCCTGGAGCAATGTGGTGTTAGGTGCCTTGCTCATGGGTACTTCAACCATGGATGGAGGTGTAGGGAGAGGTAAGGGTGGAATTCGATTTTGCAACCTTCGGATCTTAAGTCTACTTCCCTAACCATTAGGCCACCAAACCAATGTTGTTATTTTTCGAATTTCCTCTGCACTGTCTTGGTCAACTGTCAGACCAATTAACCTTTATGCACAGAGCCTATGTTATAACCAAATTCTCCTCAAAATTGTAATGATCAAGTCTTGATCTGGCTCGGCGGGGGCTTCAGAATGAGATGAAAGTGGACACAGGGGGGTCATGTGAGCCACTTCATCCCGTGCCAGGCCCGCTTCAGAGCCGTGATCTACTGACTACCGCTTGGCCATTTGCAGTAGAGGTGTCTAAATAGTGAAACAACAATTCTCAGAATCATTCACACATGGACACGCACACACGTGCACACACATAGAAATAGACGTAGACACGCACACACGACACGCAGGCATGCACACACACACTTGCGCACACATAGCCATAGACAGATGCGCGCGCACACACACACACACACACACACACACAAATATAGCACATGTACATATGCATGCACACACACAAATGTGTGCACACACACACACATACACATACGCGAACATTTGTAAAGGCAACAATCTCCCATATGGACACACTCACACACACATACACACACACACACCCACACACACACACACACACACACACCCACACACACACACACTGAAACACATATACACAAGCTTTTCCTGTGTCTTCTCTGGCATGTCTCTACAAAGGATTCTGTCTAACACCGGAAAAACGGCAAGTAAGCTTTTCTGTACACACACAAACACATACTCACACATGCATACACACACACACAAACACACATGCATTCACACACGCACGCATGCACACACACACACAACTCCGCACGCACACTCAAAGTACATTATCTTACTTTTCTCTCTATGTGTAGAGTAGTGACATTACGTAACTGACTGGGCCCAGATGTAGAGCACAAGACGACAAGAATGCTGACAAAAGGTCACAGCTTCCTAACTCCTGACGCCAGATCACTTCATGAAGAAATTGTCCTCTTCCTTTCTCATCCTGTCTTTTTTTCCTTCTCTTTCCCCTTCGTCCTTAATCAGAGGTGTCAAAAGTAAAATCAAAAGTATTTTCATGGTGTAAGTTCAACACTAGAACATGGTATTACTTTTCTATTAGCCTACACCATTTCCTCCATTGTACCTAATGACGTAGCTAAACTGTGTTAAACTGCTCTTTGTCTTTTTTCTTCATTTCAGTTTTTTTTATTCTCTCCTTTTTTCTTCAAAAGGTCACAGCCTCCTAACTCCTGATGGCAGATCACTTTATGGACCAATTGTCCTCTTCCTTTCTCATTCTGTCTCTTTTCTTTCCTTTTCCTCTCATCATTTCTCCACCTTTTTTCTCCTTTCTCTCTTCTGTTTGGCTTTTTTTGTAATCTTTTTCTTCATTTCAGTTCTTTCTTCTCTCCTTTTTTCTTCTCTCCTCTCCTTCTTTCACCAGCACCAATCACCTTCTCCTTCCTTTGTCTCTTCTCCTTTCTCCACTTCGTCTCTTCTTTCTCTCTCATTTACCTTCTTTTCTTTCTCATTGTTTCCCTTTTTCCTTTATCTCTGCTTTCACCTACAGTAAGTTTATATCACGAAAGTGAATACACCCCTCACAGTTTTTCAGATTTGTGAGTATATCTTTTCATAGGAAAGCATTACAGAAATTTCACTTTGACACAATGATTAGTGACCTTTTAACAACATATTTAACCGCTTAAATTTCTTGTTCACTCAGAAAAAAACGAAATAAAGCCATTAATGTTTGAACATGTACTCACAAAAGTGAGTACACCCCAGATGAAAATCCGGTAGAGAAGGGGCTGTGTTTGCTAGAATCGTCTCGAAATGAAACGAAATGAAAAGGGATGAAAAGGGAGGTCATCAGTGTGCGTTTCAACCTTTCTTTGCATTGAACTTTTACATTTTGAGTCTGCATCTGGTTTAAATAGATTGGTGTGAGATTTGAATGCAATCCTATGGAGAATATCATGATCTGCTTCAGTTGTCACAGTGCATGTTGACATGCATGTTTCTTTTAGGTGTATTTCAGATTACCAATGTTGACAGTATCCATGCATCCCCAAACCATGTCAGTCCCACTACCATGCTTGGCTTTTGATAGGATACACTTTTTTTTGTAAAACTCACTTGTTTACCACCACACATGCTTGACACCATCTAAAGTATATTTGTTTCTGAGTGAACAAGAAATTTAAGTGGCTAAATAAGTTGTTAAAATGTTAAAAGGTCACTAATCATTGTGTCAAAGTGAAATTTCTGTAATGCTTTCCTATGAAAAGATATACTCACAAATCTGCAAAAACTGTGAGGGGTGTATTCACTTTTGTGATATACTGTACACTCTGTCCTCTTCTCTTCCTGTCTTCTTCCTTTCTCTCCCTCTTTTTCTTTCGCCTGATTTTCTTTCTCTGTCTTTCTCCTATGTTCATTTCATCTCTCCAACTCTCTCCTCTCCTGTTCCTGCCTTCTCCTTTCCTTATCTCTCTATTTCCTTCTCCTCAGTCTTCGTTTCTCTCCAGAGCACAGGATGCTGTGACATCCCTGATGTGGCAGCGTGGAGACTTGATTGATTGGCTACATTCCCAAAACACAACTCAGCACGGCGAGGGGCAGAATCAGGGGAGATGCAGATGTGTCTCTACGAAGCACCAACAATGTCAAACAGTCACCGTGGAGACAGACATTACATCCTATTATTATATGGTTGTGACGTCATCTGTCGAATGCTCCATTCATTTCAACGGGGCTCCCCAACGTTCGGACGTCTGTTATTTTTCGATAACGGACGGGTTGGTCTATAACAGACCGCTGTCAATGGCAACAAGACTTTTCACTGCTAAAGCGACTTTTCAACAAGACTGTAATCAGCTGCTGTGATAGACAGCACCCGTTGTCCTGGCTACCGCTGTCAATGGCAACAAGACGTTCACTCATAGCCTCTCTGGTTCACTGCTAAAGCCACTGGCTTGTATACAAGTCAGTGGCTAAAGCGAATGTTTCATATCACTCCGCAGGGGGTCCGGTCTTTTGTCACTCTAATCAGCTGCTGTGATGGACAACACCTGTTGTCCTGGCTAGCCTACCTAGCTGTTGCCTAGCGGTGTTCCACAACGGCACTGTTTTGTTTTGCGCAGCAACAATCTTAACATTAAATAGGTCTAAAGAAATGTCCC
This sequence comes from Engraulis encrasicolus, assembly GCF_034702125.1. Classification (NCBI taxonomy): domain Eukaryota; kingdom Metazoa; phylum Chordata; class Actinopteri; order Clupeiformes; family Engraulidae; genus Engraulis; species Engraulis encrasicolus. The sequence continues at coordinate 42,306,607 of NC_085859.1, read as the reverse complement.
CGCATGTGTGAATCATTTAAGTATATCCATATAATAAGCGGGTTAACTTTCGGCGAGTCGGTCGCTTTGTGGAATAGCAGCACTTCAGAGAGAACAAGACCCCTCCGCTCCGCGTCGGGGTCTAAAGATTCTCTCTGTCGTGCTGCTATTCCACGGTAGCGACCTTCTCGCCGAACGTTAACCCTTACTTACATTACACTTAGCTGATGCTTTTATCCAAAAGTGACTAACAGTTTTTAAATAGGTTATTTTCTAAATAGGCCTACAGGGTATTTATAACAGTCCCTGGAGCCATGCGGGGTTAGGTGCCTGGCACAAGGGCACCTCAACCATGGAGTAAGATAGGGTGGGATTTGGATCAGCAACCCTCTGATCTAAGTCCCATCTCCTTAACCACTATAGACCACAGTTGCCCCGATTATCTCATGCCATGTCATGTCATCCCACCTCTCACCAAAGCAATACCAAATAATTTTGCCATGAGTTGTAGGAGGAGTAATGTAGTGGAGTGACCATCATGATAGGTGACCCCTGGTGCAAGGGCAAGACATGGATTGTGGAGCCTCCTGGGTGGGAGACGTGCGCTGGGAGACACACAATGTAGACACCTTGAGTGTGGGAAAGAACACCCCCCCCCCACCTGGAAACCCCCTACAAACTTCTACTGTCATTGTAACACAGCAGTTCACAGCACACACACTGCACACAGCAACATTGCAATTATGCCTCAACCGTGCAAGGGGGCAACACAAATGTCGCCCGAAAGGACCAGTGCAGTGAGGCAGTATGATACGCGGAGTACCCCAGTCAAGGAGGAGGATTGGAGAGAGCACTGGCTAAGCCCAGTGTGTTGGAGCGACCATCCCTAGGGCTGTGGGTGTGCTCTGATTGTGCTCTCTGCTGTAGAAGTCAGATCATTGGCACTGAATAGAGGGGACGCCATGGGTACTACTCCGAAGTGAGGCAGCAGCGAGGGGTGGGACTAGACTCTGAAATAGGAAAAAAACGCCATTCGGAGCTATGTGGGTGACTTAAAACAATGCATCTCCTTGCCGGAGTTTACTCTATTTCGTGCAATGGGTAGTTTCCTGTCCATTTTAAACAAGCAATTTTTTTTGGCTGACCCTTTATTTTAGAGAGCTATTAAAATAGTTTAAATGACCTATGAGCATTGTTAGTTGATTTGATTGAGTTAGAATTCTTTTAGAATTCTTTTGATTGACAGTCAAACGCAACTGTCGTCCTATCAGCGCTTGTTCTCAGCATTGCTCAGGTACGAATCCGGACATTTAGGGCAGAAGAATCCTCGCAGATCAATCACGGATGCTTCAAAACCGTTGACTGGAATACAATAGAAGCACGCTGTCCATGTAGTACAGTGGGTCAAATCTCCAGTGTGGTTCTCCAGAAGGCCTATAGTAGGTTTTGAGTTCCAGTGCGGCTACATTTCAGGTCGCCACACATCACAGATTGGAGGTCTCTCAAAGAGAACCACAGAGTGACGCTCTGCCCCTCTCCTCTGCTCGTCCACAGTGGATTCCTTTCAAAGTCCCTTTCGCCATGTGAACTTACAAGTTGATGATGAACCACCAATGATGAAAGGATTTGGGAAACATTATTTTAAGATTGGGGAAAAAGTGACTCAGTGTTGCTTTAAACTGAACTACAAGCAACACCACGTTCCCAGTCTTAGCACAATGACCTCATCCAATAGCTATATCCAGGCCTGTAACGACCAGGCAAGCAAACTAGGCAATTGCTTTGAGCCCCTATCTGAAAGGGGCCCCCCCTGGTAACGACTGGTTATGAGTTTGTATTCAAATTACTGCAATGACTACTATGTGAATGAAGCAAAGACTCCCTAAATTAAATGATTGATGGGTGCAATCAACTGCTATTAACATAATAATAAGAATACCAACAAGTCATGTGCCTAACAGTTAAATGAAGGGGGGCCCTCCCCAAAAGATTGAAGAGAAAAATGGAACCCCAAGTCCCTCTTTGCCCAGGGCTCCCAAAATACCTTGAAACAGCCCTGGCTATATCTGCTCAGGCTCTGGATTTAGTGCTGCTTAATGTGTGTTAGTGTATACAGCGCGGCCGCACCATATGAAGCGAATGTCAACAGTGTGTCTCTTTACTAGATAAACACGGTTCTATACAATGTGTAAAGTGTGATTCTAATAGCCTCTGATCATGGCTGGATTGGACATATGGCATACAGGGCATTTGCAAAGCCCGGTGGACTGTTGATCATTTTGGCCTGGCCCTCCTCTCAATATTATCAGTCCTCATCAGTGCTACAGCAGGTCTCTTCCAGATAGTCAGATACTTAACTCTTTAGCGCAGAGCCTATGCTATAAACATACTGTTACCAACAGTGTTATAGCTCATCTTAATCTATTACTTAAGGCTCTCGGCTCTGTCATAGCGATGTTGCTATGATGTAGTTGAGTATTTTCAGCAAATAGTGAATAGGTCATCTGCAGTATGAGGCTACAAAGCATTTTGGCTGTCAGGGTCAATGTCTGTTGGACCGGTCTTGGGTAAAAATGCCCTGCCTGATTTTCCAGCCCAGTCCAGCCCTGCCTCTGATGTTGATGGTGTTGTAGCAGTCTATCTCTCCACCGCAACTCCAGATGATGGGGAGATTATCTTTTTCAACGGTCCGCAAGAAACTCTTTCTTTTCACAGGCCCCAAGTGCACAAGCCTACATCATCTCTGACACAGCATCAATGACCACACACACACACACACACACACACACACACACACACCACACACACAAACACACACACACACACACACACACACACACACACACACACACACACACACACACACACACACACACACACACACACACACACACACACACACACACACACACACACACAGAGGTCAGTTGCATTTTAATGTTCAAATGTTTATAAAAATAGTGTGTGTGTGTGTGTGTGTGTATGTGTGTGTGTGATGTGTGTGTGTCCGAACATGTGTGTGTGTGTGTGTGTGTGTGTGTGTGTGTGTGTGTGTGCATGTGTGGACCATATCTGTGTGTGTGTGTGTGTGTGTGTGTGTGTGTGTGTGTGTGTGTGTGTGTGTGTGTGTGTGTGTGTGTGTGTGTGTGTGTGTGTGTGTGTGTGTGTGTGTGTGTGTGTGTGTATGTGCGCGCGCGTGTGATTTGACAGGCCTCAAGTGGCCAATCTTCCTGAGAGCCTTAGATTTTATTCTACAGAGACAGTACATATTCAGATATTTTTTACAGATAGGGTGTCTCATGGATAATTAATTATGACCACTTTTTTAATGTGAGATATTCGAGGCATGTTTTTTAAAAAGCAAGAGAGACGGGTAATAAATGCTTACACACACTCTTGATTGGAAAACGCTGCAGCTTTTTTGATACTCAAAAATGCATGAAATTCTACTTGTTGCCACTAAGTGGCGCCATTTGGTTGGATTTGCCTGACGTCTGAGTCTAATGTTGTCTTCAAGGACCACTAAAACCAGAGCATGACTCACAATTTGGACAACCTCAATAAAAATTAATTAAGATTATTTTCTGAAAAGGCACTTAGGGGGGTTTGCATCTGAACTCTTCATATACTATAGCAATATATACATTGCCAGATGCTAACTTCCTTATATTGATCAACTTCACTATGTCATGCTATTTGCATGAATTAACACGTTTTCAGGATCTGTTTATTTGGAGTGCTGTTAGGGTGGATAAAGACACTACTGCTATGGTAACATCCATGTGCTGTTTGTCAGGGCACATCATACATGATGAATCATGGTGTCACTGGGTGTGTTAGGTCTTTCAGCAGCTGAACTGAACAGACAGGAGTCACTACTTGTGTAAATGGAGGGCAAGATGAAATGGTTGGTACTGGAGGAAGGCAATGTCCTGGAAGGAACATATGGCTTTAGCATAGCTTTCAGATGTGCCAGAGTAGGGCCTGTTGCTTTGTAGGCAAGGGTCAGGGCATTGTATTCAATTGGGCATGGAAAAGAGGACTGACATGCAGTGACATTTGCAAAGGTATTATTGCTCAAGCAGGAAGACCAGTCAGGAGATAGTTGCAGTAGTTGAGGTCAGATGGACAGTAGGCCTATCGGAAGTGAGTCATTTAGATCAGGCACAGTCTGATTGTATGTATATTTAAGTTACTGAGAAGCGACATGACTGGGAAACTGAGGCTATGCGATCAGAGGATGATAGATGGTCATCAATAATGACACCTTTCTCACCTTTTCGTGGCCTTCTTTGAGGCAACAGCAGGGTCCATATTGAGTTTGATATCATCGCAGTCTGAATCTTCGCCTGGGATCACCAGCAGTGCTGTTTTAGCGAGGCTCAACTGCATTCCATCATACTTGTGGATAGTTCAGAGAGGCAAGCGGTAAGGTGTGCGTAGACCATGGAGTCATATGTCACAAATTACAGATATGACTGTGCTTCATCAGTGTAACAGTCGTATGAGAATCTGTGAGAACAGATGACATGACCCAGTGACGTGGTGTACATGGCAAATAGGAGCCCCAGTCGCAGCCCTTAGGACACCCCTGTGGAGAGGCTATGAGTTGAAGACAGCTGACCTTGCCATGATACATGCTAACAATGATATTACCAGACTCATAGAATATCTGGAAGAACTTCAGAAACATAAAACTCAATTATTTTAATCTAAGAGAAGTGTTAAATAACCATGTTTTGAAAAAAAATGCAAGCTGGCGTGTCTGCACAAAGATCTTTAGATTAACAACAAAACAAAACGGGATGTCCATACTCTCTTCTAGATATATTTTGGCTTACTAGAAACAAAATAAAAGAGTAATTTTGAGCCTGGCTTTTTTAGATTTTGAGTTTTTGCATTTTGAAATGTAATGCATATTTAATTAGACATAGTCTAATTAGCATATTAAAACATAACATTTCTGAAAACTTGCAATACATTTTTTTCTCACAAATATGTGAGTAATCACCGGCTTAAGTTTCATGGTGATATCGGCAAGCTACATTTTTTGGCCTATTCACCTGGAGTGTCTATCTGCCCTTATAATAAGCCTATAGCAGCCATGTTGAAAATAACTAATTTCCCAAAGTCAGATTTTACTAGATTTTTAGTATGTCATTTAAGAGGTCCAATAGTAATGGAATCCATGAAAAAAACTTTTGTATACATTTTTGGGGTTAAACCCTAAATGTACCGTACTCGCCTAAAAAGGAAGAAAGGAGTTGCACACTGGAGCTGAATGCAAAATCAAAAACTGTATTAAACAAAGCCGAAAAAAGTAAATAAAACTGACAGACAAGGGACAAACGTTTCGGGTCTAGACTTTCCTTTGGATATTGCTAGGTGGCCAACTTTATTTTAATTTTTTTAGTTTAGTCAACCTTTGTTAACATGAAGGTAACGAAATAGGACAGAATAGTGCTGAAAGTAGTTAATCTTTGATGAATATCACCGTATAGTACAGTGTAATAATGCATGAAAACAAGTCATTCTGGAAAATGGCGGCCATTTTGAATTTTGAGCAAAACTTGAGGTGGCCCCATGTTCTAATTTCTTCCAATAGCCCTTCTGGTCAGTAATCCACAGAGAAAAGTGTGGTAGGATGAAAGGCCTAATTTTCCCAGCTGATGACCTGTCTACGAGGACTTTTGGCACGTGGTTCTAAATTCAAAGTTAAAGTTCAGTTTTGGATCTCAATGGACTGCCGAGGTTTTCACATGGTTGATCTGAAAATCAAAGCGGCGTGGTTTCTTTGAAACCACAACTGATGAAGTCGGGGAAGACTCATCCCCTCATTTAGCATATATCACGCCCATGTTGGGCTACGCGCTGTTTTCCGGAGTTAAGCGCGAGGGGTGTGGTCATATTTCAGAGGGGAGAATACGCGTAGGATCAAAGCGCGTAAAAAGTGCGTGCGTAAAACCGACTTAAGTGGAGACACAAGAATTCCGCCCTATGTAAACATCTAGGTCATTTAGTTGTAAATACTGATAATTGACATTTTGCTTTTGCCAAAAGCATAGGCGAATCGTAGAATCACTCATAACCATTGAGATAACCTGTAGAATATAAGTTGTGTCACGGTTGTGAAGTTGTGCTATTTTGCTGTTATTATAAATAATTAATTAAATATTATTGTTATTGCAGCAATTATACTAGTAAGATAGTACAGCTATAGTTAATTGTATAGTAATATACCTTAATCACGTAACTGTCAAAACCTGCTGGCGGGTTTGAGATTCCATAAAATTCCATTGTTGTACAAATCTACTGAGCACTAAGTGGTGTAAGCTGTTATACTTTACAGTTGTGTTACCGTAGCAAAGGGGAGTAGAGTTGCCCAGCTGGGACTTGAACCCAGGCTTTCTGGGGCAGTAAACTGGGGCTCTGACCGCTACACCAAAGAGCCAGGCTCGTTTGCATGTTAGTCAGAACCAGAGGTTGCGCTAGACTTTTTCACAGTCCGTCATTTTGACGGACAGGGTCGAAAAAAAATCGGCATCGCTTATTTTTTAAATTCTCCACCTGGTTTCTCAATGTGGGGGTCGCGACCCCGCATCGAGAACAACACATGCGCAATTGCGGCCAATTGAGAGTAAACCGCTGTGAATACACCCCCTTTCACTCGACATTCATTCTCCAACTTCGAGGATGGAGTCAATTTTGGTGTAGGCCTACTTAAATTTGTGATTAATTTATCATCACCCTGAATATTGATCCGTCAAAATGACGGAGAGGCTTCAGAATTTTCCGTCATCCTTCAAAAAAATCCGTCAATGACGGACATTTGTCGGTTAACGCGACCTCTGGTCAGAACACACCCACAACCCTAGTGATGGTCACTCCATCACACTGCCTTCCCCTTTGCGAAGCGCACCCGTGCGCTTCACACACTCATAGTGTCCCTCAGGCAACTGACTATCATGCTTCTCCCATCCAGTGTGCCCCGTCATCAATGCTTCACCCATCACTGGGGTCCCTCACACCGGGGTAACCAATCCTGGGGGTCCCTCACATGGAATTACGGCTTACACACAATGGGTACACTTCCGATGGCCTCACGGTACCATCCCACCGCTGCCACCAAATGTTGTAGAGTAGCCTCGTGGCCAGGAGAAATTGAGCAATGCAGTGACACAAAAAGTAAGGGGTGAAAAAATGATGGCTTTTTATTAAACCAAAGTCCCGAAAGTGAAGAAAACTATTTACAAAAAGGTAAGAAGATGACAAAACAAAACATACAAAAAGTAAGCTAACTACACAAAACAAAGAAAATGGTGGAGTCACACATTGGACTTCAAAAAGGTAGCACCCAGAAAATCCCACAGCTTGTACCAGCTGGGGTGACAGCACTCATGTGCTTCAAAATCAAAATGAGCCTCCTGAGTTCCCTACACTGGGATTTACATAGACAAGATACTCGGACCATTGGCCAATCATATGGCACTTCTACCTAACTAGGCTAACACAGCCAATTAAGGACAATCAGGCTCACACAGCCAACAGAGGGCACCTCGTTACTCAGCCCATTAAGGGCATATGCGCATTCCACCTTAACACAAAAAAAAGTAAATCAGGCCTATACTTAAACATACAAATACATCAAGAAAACAAAAGTTACAGTACAGCACCTATGTGCAACTAGGATACTGACTTTCAAACACATGAAAAAGCAAAAAAAGAAATCAGAAAGTGAATGAAATTAGTGCGGTGGGGTTCACACCGTCACAGTTACATAATTATTTTGTTATTATTATTGGAATAAACATACCGGTAAAAGATTGCACTAATAATAATAGTAACCCTAAGAATAATAACAATACGTTCTTCTAGGCTTCTTTTCTTTTCTTTCTCTTTTCTCACAGATACACATTTGAATATGGAAATAAACCACTTAACTGCATTAAGAACTGCAAACTCTTTGGGGTACCTTTTTCAAAATAAATTACAATCAATTTGTATTCAAAATAAAAGACAATTTCTCTTTTTCATGAACACAAAGTGTGACACTTTTGTGGTTGTCACAAGTGCACAACAAATGTACATTTCATTTTTACTAGATCAAGATTCTTACACCTCAAAATAGCTGGATTGGATCAACTGGAGGCACTCATGATCCTTTTGTCATATGTGGTGCTCTCCAATGGCCCTTGGTTCTCCATCATCAGGACAGTTTTGAAGAAGCTTTTTGGACTGTAGGTGAAGTGTCTTACTGCTCCAAGAATGAAGTTCAGTTGCACACACCTCTTTTTGACATCATGACAAGGATTGAACAAGGAAATGTGACATTTGTCAAGGACATGTTTTATTGAAAACATTTGAACAGATATGACAATCGAAGGCCCCTATCCACATATGCATCTCTTAAAATCTTTTACATTGGTGATTAGTTATATTGTAATAAAAACATGACATATATATATATTAAATACAGTGAGTCCAATATGTATTTGATCCCTTGCTGATTTTGTTGGTTTGCCTACTAACAAAGACATGATCAGTCAATAAATGTTATGATAATATGTATTCTAATATGGAGAGACATAATATCAAAAAGAAAATCCAGAAATTAACTGAAGAGAATATACACGGTACCACGCACTGATGAAGGCTTGTTAGCCGAAACGCGTTTGCTTTTTGGACATGGTGGTAATATAAATAAATAATGAGACGCAGTTTGTGAGTGCGGATTTTTCTTCCTGAAGTTGACGCTTTTTATCTCGCACCCAAAGACTTTCGTTTTTCCAAGAAGTTGAGCGCGTCCTCTGCCAATACTTATGTCACCATCTCTCATTGAACTCCATTGATTGATTTTCATTGTGTTGCTTTCCATGATTACAATGACCCTAAACATACACCTAAACATACACCAAGGCCAAAGTTGATTTTCTGGAGAGGTGAGAGTGATTCAGTGATTAAGTATGACACCCAATCTGCGTATTTGTTTTTTTTATACTTTATTGTGTTCATTCAAAGTTCATTCAAGTTCATTCAAGTTCAGAACAATAATTCATTTATAAACACATTTTCAGTTTTTCTTTTTTTTCCCCCCACTTGTGATTATTTCAAAACAGAAGAAAGACATAAGACATAAGAAAACGGTACATAGAAAAAAAAAAATGAATTAATTAATAAATAAAATTAAAAACATTTTTTAAAATAAATAAATACCACACACACTGTTTCATGTATTCCACCCCACCCACCCTTTTAACCCTTCTTTTTGCTCCCATCTGCAGGTCTACATCCATCCATCCCCACAAACCCCACATTCACTCCCCCACTCACATCAGCACACATTCATCCATCCAACCATATATCCACACCCACCAACTTTCATCCACCTTTCATCCACCTAAATACCCACACTCTGCGTATTTGAAGTGTTTTGAAGGGACTTATCTGCTCATTTTCACATTATGTTCGATAGGCGACAAAACTTTTGTCTTGTGAAAATCTGCCCTGTCTGTGTTCAATAAAGGGTCAATCTTTCTTTGGTGCATGACATTTATTTTTGTACATACATTTTCATTCGGGAGGCTTGTAGCTTTCATATGAGTGACTTCTGAAGCCAAGTGATTAATTGAAAGTCAGGTTATTAGCTGTTATTCCAAACAGATGGATAGGCGACAACTCTTTTGGAGGCGAGTGTATATTCTCTTCAAATTTGTTTATCCTGGTCTCAAGAGAGATGAACAGACCAAGCATATGGATCACTGGAACCATGTCGTGTGATCTGAAGAGACCAAGGTAAACAAATATACTTTAGATGGTGTCAAGCATGTGTGGTGGTAAACAAGTGAGTTTTACAAAAAAAAGGTGTACCCTCTCAATAGCCAAGCATGTAGTGGGACTGACATGGTTTATGGATGCATGAATGCTGTCAACATTGGTAATCTGAACTACACCTAAAAGAAACATGCATGTCATCATGCACTGTGACTACTGAAGCAGATCATGATATTCTCCATAGGCTTGCATTCAAATCTCACACCAATCTCTTTAAGCCAGATGCAGACTCAAAATGTAAAAGTTCAATGCAAAGAAAGGTTGAAACGCACACTGATGACCTCCCCTTTCATCCCTTTTCATTTCGTTTCATTTTGAGACGATTCGAGCCAACACAGCCCCCTCTCTACCGGATTTTAATCTGGGGTGTACTCACAAAAGTTCAAACATTAATGGCTGTATTTTGTTTTTTTCTGAGTGAACAAGAAATTTAAGCGGTTAGATATGTTGTTAAAAGGTCACTAATCATTGTGTCAAAGTGAAATTTCTGTAATGCTTTCCTATGAAAAGATATACTCAAAAATCTGCAAAACTGTGAGGGGTGTATTCACTTTCGTGATATACTGTAACATAGTCAAATGTTCCATCAAGCACCTTCCTTGGCGGAGGTCTGACTGCACTCACTCTCTAAGTGCATTAAGTTATGATTATTATTGCACTATTTAATACTTAATAAAGTACCCATTTCATTGTCAATGTCTCACTCACCTGCTGATGATCTAAGAGTCTCTGTCCGTTTCTTCACCTTCATCGCCCTCTCCTCTGCACTTCTCTTCCTTTCTTCCTCCTCCTCCTTCTTCTTCATCAGTTCATCCATAATCTTGGGGTCGATGGTAAAGTATGCACCACCATTTTCTGTAACCAAAATCAAACAAATTAAGTGATGTGAGACTGACATACAATTCTTGAAATCCACATTTAATTTAAAACAGGATAGTTATCAGCTGATCAAAAGACTAGAGTACAGGCGATACATAAACAGTTTTTTTTTAATCGGTTTAACAGATGTACAGATGATAACATTTTATGTCCTTCTGTCCAGTTATTATCTGCCCTTCTGATTCCTCTGCTGGCATTAAAAGCTTTTATTGCAACCTGGTCTGTGTTTCCTAAAAACTCATAAGTAGTACTTCAGCCTATGTGAGTAGTAATATATCAGAAATAGGTCTCACATCATCAGTTTAAGTTTATACATACACAATTTTACTTCACTCATGCACTTTGCACAAGCATTTTATTTGAATGTGCGAGAAAAAATATTGAACGTATGCCTATATAATCATTGTATGTATGAACTTATAGTGCTGTCATATATTGCCTAAGGGGCAATTTATATCTACCTAAGAGTTTTGCGGAAACATAGGCACAGAACAATTTTCCGAAAGGACAAATAAATTATCTATCTATCTATCTATCTATCTATCTATCTATCTATCTATCTATCTATCTATAGACCTGATCGTGATCACCAATTAATTTCCTTAATGTTATTAATAAATGTTACTCTATTACTCTAGTATACTTCTCATCAAATCTCTCTTTCTCCTCCCTCCTGTCTTCTCTGTATCTCTGTATCTCTCTTCATTTCTCTCTCTGAATTTTGAATTTATTCATCCATTTATCTTACTTACCAACCATCTCTGTCAAATCAAGTCAAGTGTACTTTATTGTCAATAATCAATGTTACAGGGTTAACACAGACACAGAAGTTTGAACACAGACACAGAAGTTTGACCAGTCTCCAATGTGCTGTTAAACTAAAACTAATAATGAGACATTGACAGTAACCGATACACCCTCTCCTTCCCCTTCAACCACACTGTTTTCCAACCATTCTTTTCCATCCATTCTTCCCCAGATGGACATGACATGTCGTTAACCCACACCCACTTGTGTCCAGTAACTGCAGAAAATCTTAGAGGAGCGGATGAGAAGGAAGATGAACAGCTTGTTGAGCATGGACGGCCACCTACTGTCCAGTTTGAGGCCTAAGGCTTCTCCTCCCTATGTGCTTCACTGAAAGGTTTAGACGTTCTTTTATTCCTGCAGCCATCAGACTTTTTAACAACAGCTGCAGAGTGATACGTTTAGTGGTTTTATGTGTTTTTATCTGTTGTGGTGATTCTCTTTTCTTCTTTTTTAAGGTCTTGTTTATTATGTGTTTGTGTTTATGATGTGCTGTGTGGATGACCAGGTGGCAGTCAATTTCCCCCTTGGGTATTTCTCTTCTTCATCATCTTCATAATCATGACGCAGGCCTCCAGTCTCAGAACAAGACTGGCCTTGCTACTGTTCTACCTGAACAAAGGGCAGGTTGAATAACAATCGATGGTAATCTGCCCCCCTCTAGTGGACATTGTGGCTGTCATGTTGTCCACTCTCTCACTCCTGAACTCCATGCCAAATCCAGGTGCCTGTATACAGAGACATAGCCTAGTCCCTGGCCGTGAAGGTGAAAGTGAAACTAAAAGTTGCGAGAGAAAAGCAATAGGCCTATGGCTAGGCTACCCCATAACACAGACGGCCTATTCATACGAATTAGGCCACACGAGATAGTAGTTTAAGGCAAATGTTGCAAAAACCAAGACGGTTCACACACCCCGTCTGGGTAGCTCTTTAATAATAGGCTAGCGAGGAATGTCTCTGTTGAGAGAGTTCCGTATCAATTCCAAAAGGCTACACAACGATTTTACCCATGTCCCTCATCTCACTAACAGGAGATATGGGATATTAACACTATTAATGTGGTCAATGGTTGCTTATACCGATTATTGACATGAAATCAACATATGCATGAGATAGGCCTAAATTGTCTGACATTTGAAACGCAGTCTCGAGAAGGATTGGCGGGGGATGACCGTTAAATAGGCCTATTATTCCAGTGGGCTAGCCTACTTCTTTTCTCGTTCTATCGCATAGCCTATTAACATATTTAGATATTACAAAGTTGAAAGAATAAGTGGGAATATGTTGGTAAACTTACTGCGCCGGGGTCCCGACATCTTGACGCAAAAATCGTCCCTCCCGAACGGAGTTGTCTCAGCGACAGCGACAACCTGTTCAACCTGACTCAGGTATGCAGGAGGACTTTTTTTTTTTTTTTTTGCTGCTTACACTTTTTAAAATTATAGCTAATAGGGTCTACTACAAGGCTACTACTACTACTACTACTACTCAGGGCTGTAGTACTGAAGTCCGGACTCGGCCCGAGTCCGGTCTCAAGTCCGTTTTTTTATGGACTTGGACTTGTCTCGGACTCGTTATTGTTTGGACTCGGACTTGTCTTGGACTCGGACAATGCTCTTGCCAAATTAGGCTTTTGGACTCGCCGGGTCTGTCATTAAGTTTTGTTTAGAACGCTGGCCATCATAGATTGTAAAGTGGAGCTTGAAATCCAATAACAAACACGTTTGTCTTCACATCCATCCCATATAGGTTATCTTCTAAGGTTCACACTATTGACATCCATCCTTTTCATTGTTAAACACTGACCGACATGTGACTCGGACTTGACTTGGACTCTAATCTTTTTGGACTCGGTCTTGTCTCGGACTCGAACCTCTTTTGACTCGGACTCGTCTCGGACTTGACTAGGCCTACTGGTCTTGGACTTGTCTTGGACTCTACAAAGGTGGTCTTGACTACAGCCCTGCTACTACTACTACTGCTACTACTAGCCTACTACTACTACTACTACAGTTTTAATAGGCATAGGCTACCATAGCCATGACCATAGGCATACCATGGCATACCATTGGCCACTTTTGTTTGATTTTGTCAGTGTCCTATCCCTGTAGGTACACAGGCCTACCATTAACAGTATCTTTCACGTACTGAAACCGGTCAGATCTGACTGCTGTTCACTTAGTCCACACATCAATGCCAACTGGAGCCACTGTCTCCCACCACAGTATCCAGAGCATGGAGGGATGGAGACAGGACAGGAGGGGACAATAGGAGGTTAGCTAACAAGTCAAGTCAAGTCAGCTTTTATTGTCAGTTTCTTCATACGCCCAGGTCATACAAGGAAATTGAAATTACGTTTCTCTCTCTATACCATGAAGGACATAGACATTCACAGGACTGAGATTTACAGACTGACATCAAAGTGCAAGACAGGACAAGTTGCACTGATGGACCAATAACAGTAAAGTGATGAAGTAATAAAAATACTGAGCATTTAACATTGGTGAGTGACAGTGATGGGCCAGTGATAATAAGTGATTAGAGTAATGAATAACAATTAACATTTAACATTGCATATTTAACATATAGGGTAAGGAATAGAAGGCATAATAATAACAATAATAATAATAATAGTAGTAGTAGTAGTAAAATCCAAAAATCAAAAAATAAAATACAAAATACAAATAGTGGGATGATCACAAACCCAACAGATTGAAACAATGACAGAGAATAGGTCATAACTTTTAAGTAAACTACATACAGAGGCAAATTAACACATTCTCCCATACAATATTGACCTGAGGAATGAATCTAAGTTGCCAGACAACAAGAAAGGTGCTGAATGGGTGCTGCTAGTGGACAACATGATTGAGGATTTGTGAGAGTCTGTGATGGGGGTATGGGGGTAGTCCTCTGAGAGAATTTTGAAAATGCAGCTGTTCAAAGTGTGATTTTAACACAATATAAGTATGGAGTTATAGAGTCTTAGGCTCTACAGTATTCTGTCCTTGTATGCCACCAGCAACATCATCCCACTTGACGACGGGTTTGGTGGTGGTTCGCTAGGTACTGAGATGAGATCCTCAGAACCATATAGAGTCCATAATGCTTTTGCAGTGGGCAGGGCCGCTGCTAAGGTTTTGGAGGCCCTAAGCGTAACTGGTCAGGAACCCCCCCCCCCCTTAATTGAAATCAAATAATAATTAGATTGCATTCTCACAGAAAATGCTGGAAGCGGGCTTGCCTTTTGGGGCAGAGATGAAACAAAGTACTATTGAGAAAACAAAGCTAATAGAAATGTTGGGAAAAATCCATCCACCCAGTCAGAAGTTATGGGCCAAACAATTCAGCCATCTTGGATTCAGCCATCTTGAAAGTGTTGTAGCTCTGCGTTTTGGGGATATACTAAATGACATACATGGTATTTTAAGTTGGCTAAGGAACACTGCATATGATATAATTTTGAAAATCAACATGGCTTCGAGCGGGATTCGAACTCACAACCTCCATATCTGTAATCCAGCCCCAGCCCCTTTGCGATTGATATTAAATGACATACAATACATGATATTTGAAGTTGGCTAAGGAACACTGCATATGATATCATTTTGAAAATCAACATGGCTTTCACTGGGGTTCGAACCCCCAACCTCCATATCTGTAATTCAGCACATTTGCCATGCATACTAAATTACATACATGGCTTTTTAAGTTGGCCAAGGAACACTGCATATGATATAATTTTGAAAATCAACATGGCTGTGACTGGGGTTCGAACCCCCAACCTCAATATCTGTAATTCAGCACATTTGCCATCCATACTAATTGACATACATGGCATTTTAAGTTGGCCAAGGAACACTGCATATGATATCATTTTGAAAATCAACATGGCTTCGACTGGGGTTCGAACCCCCAAACTCCATATCTGTAATTCAGCACATTTGCCATTCATACTAAATGACATACATGGCATTTTAAGTTGGCCAAGGAACACTGCATATGATATAATTTTGAAAATCAACATGGCTTCGACTGGGGTTCGAACCCCCAACCTCCATATCTGTAATTCAGCACATTTGCCATTCATACTAAATGACATACATGGCATTTTAAGTTGGCCAAGGAACACTGCATATGATATAATTTTGAAAATCAACATGGCTTCGACTGGGGTTCGAACCCCCAACCTCCATATCTGTAATTCAGCACATTTGCCATTCATACTAAATGACATACATGGCATTTTAAGTTGGCCAAGGAACACTGCATATGATACAATTTTGAAAATCAACATGGCTTCGACTGGGGTTCGAACCCCGAACCTCCATATCTGTAATTCAGCACATTTGCCATTCATACTAAATGACATACATGGCATTTTAAGTTGGCCAAGGGACACTGCATATCATATAATTTTGAAAATCAACATGGCTTCGACTGGGGTTCGAACCCCGAACCTCCATATCTGTAATTCAGCACATTTGTCATTCATACTAAATGACATACAGATGGTGTAACTTCAATCTGCTCACTACCGTGCCGGGCCGCGGCAGCGTACCGTGATCATTACACCCTGTGGCCATTCGGAATGCGGGGGGCAGTATAGCACCGCTTTTGCAGAGCAGCGTCTGCCTGTGTCTGTGGTCTGTTTGTGCTTCCGTCCTTGCCCGTCCCCCAGTTTTAGTAGTAGTAGAAATACAGTCAGCAAATTGCATGTTTTATTTAGCATTGGGCATTTGATAGGGCATTTGATAATAACACAAGTGTGAGCCCTAAACAAGACCACAATGTGAATTTAAACTCGACTTTTTTCTGTCTTGCATTCACCGTCTCCCAATCCGTCCCTCACTTATTTCAGCACTATTCAAGCCAGGAACGGGTATCCTCAGGATACAGAGTTTGCATACCTACTACAATTTGAACCGGTAAAGACAATTAAAACCGAGTCAATCAGACAGGAACACCATTGTAATTAAGTGTGTCCCGTGACGCCAGCATGAGAGAGATCGAATTTTAAATTTGGCGACGACATTCTGTCTTCAAAATTGGCATCGGCCGCTTCCAATTTAGGACCATAGGCCTATTCAACCGTTTCCACAACCTCACTGATCACAGTTGCTTCATCTGTAATGCCAGGGCTAAGAATAACGAAAATAGCAAAACAGAGTAGGCTAATAAACCGTAATGGAGAGACTGAGGAGACATGAAATCAAGCGGCGGAGTTCGGACCATTTTGAGTGGACCGATGTCGCTTGCTTTGTGTAGCCCTATCAAGCAAGCCTGTCTGTCTCATTTGTGCGATGAGCACAAAAACACAAATTGAACCACTCGTATAGTGTGAGTCAAACAGACATGAACAACATTGTAGCCTAATGAAGTAGTGCCCCGTCATGTCAGCATGAGAGAGGTGATTTTACATTTGGCGACGACATTCCGTCTTTAAAACGGGCGCATGCCGCTTCCCCTATTGCAGGTTATTACCTGATCTACACTGTCGTTACCACAAAAAACAAGGTAGCACAACTTAATACTATTACTAGCCTATATATCTGGTAGCCTAAATAGTAGGTTGAAGACTGGGGTATTATTGGTGCACTGTTTTTTTTTTGCGAAGCAGAGTAATCTGCTTCAGTGTAGCTCATTGTATGTTGATCCCTCCCTCAGTTTTAGGCTACAAGTGGAAAGAGTCAGCCAATTGCGCGTTGCACGTAACGTTGGGTATTTGATAATAACACAAGCGTGATCCCTAAACAAGACCGCCAGTCGACGGTGTTTTGTTTTCATAATTCTGTCCTGCATTCACCGTCTCAATTCCGCTCCTAACTTATAGGCTAAGTGATGTCTGTTAATTATTTCTGCACTACCTATTCAAGTCAGGAACGGATATCCTCAGGATAGCCTACCGACTAATAGATTGAAGACGTTTTTTTTTTTTGTATTGGTGCTTGTGAACATTTCATCCTTTCAATGCGCTGTTGTGCGCGATCTACGGGATTCCGGTTAACTGGGGATGTGATGCACACATGACAATACATCTGTTACACCAGGTGTGGCTAATCATCTGTGATTAGGACTGCAAATTCAGTTGCTTCGGTGGAGATGCGAACCAACAGTATGACTGGGGAACTATGGCTCCTTCGGAGGCTGGATAACCTGTCGCGCCACGACATGTCACAAAAGGCTGTGCAGTCCCGTGCACTGCACTGCACTGCTGTAACCCACCCCTCCCCCACAGACAAACATTCATGTTCTGAAAAGTTCAACACGTTCTGAACATTTTAGCCGCTTTGCATTAAGTTTTCGAGCAGACACTTGTCCACGGTGACGCAACATCGAAAGAGAAACGCTGTTCACAACCTAACTGAATAAAGATTTCATTTAAAAAAAAAACACAGCATTTCTATGAAAATGTGCTGGGTGACCACACTGCCTATGCCTATCCAGATGCACGTATAGCAACAACGAGAAAGAGAGGGAGAGACGGAGAGAGAGAGAGCGATTAGCGCGTATCTGTGTGTGTGTGTGTGTGTGTGTGTGTGTGTGTGTGTGTGTGTGTGTGTGTGTGTGTGTGTGTGTGTGTGTGTGTGTGTGTGTGTGTGTGTGTGTGTGTGTGTGTCGGGGAACATTTGAAGTGGAAAAAAACACCCTCCCCCACTTCAGCATCAGATGTTGGTGGTCTACAAGTCAATATGCTTACCCGACTATCTTGTAGCCCAGTCATGAAGTTCATAAAGCCATCGGTAGCCTATAGGCCAAGTTATCCAAAATCCCTCCGCAAATTTCTGCATTGCCTGAGTTCATAGGCTAAAACAACTTTATTTAGGCCTGACTTATTTAGCTCACTTTATTAGCCTTATTTAGGCCTATTATCGTATTTAGGCTTTAACGTGGGCCTATTTTACAAAATATCGAAAGAAGGAAAAGACACGACAGACAAGTTGAGGCTTACTGATCGTAGCCTATTACAGCAAATCGAACATGCGCTTTATGAACACACTAGCCTGAGGGCAAACATCTTCTTGGCACTATTGAGATAACCAGGCCATGCAGGAATTCAACTACCTGGGCCCACACTAAAATACTGACAGACTACAATTGCTTGGATCTTCAATGGGTTTCGTGCGTCCGGGGGGATGGGTGGTGATGGTACGCTTGATGTATTNTTCCCACCCCATGCATGCACGCGGACACACAGGGTCGGGACATTCACCCAATGAATGACTGAAGCCTCGGCCAGATGACACCGCAACGCGGGTTTTTTTGAATCCGAGTTGCAATAAAGTTGCAACCATACAGCATGTTTCAGTGAAATATTCGGGTCCTAATGACAACGACAGGCTTGCTTCAGAATACACATTTCTTTATGTGAAGTTGTTGAGAACAAAAGTATTCGCTAATGGCCGTGATCGCCCACTCTTATCATGCAAATGACCTGTCACGCAGGGAGTCCACCAGTCTCTCTGACAGTGCCAGAAAGTTTCACATTTTTTTTAACAGACCCAGCGAATTTTGTTTTCGATCTACAGACATATGCCATGGCTTGTTTGAAAGCTGAAGATCTTAGCTTTTTATTACTAAAAACGATACATGTCTAGCCTCTCCCATTCCGAAGTTATGTCCATTTTAAGCGACGGATAGTTTAACAAAAAATAGCGTCATTTCGGGGTCCGCTCATTTTTCCGACGCACCATTGGTCCTATGCGTCAATGTTCCGAACATTTCCCATTGATCCTACAGCACTTAGTCTCAGATAACTTTTTACCAATTAAATGAAACCCTTTGTCCCGACAGTCCAATGTTCCGACCAGAAGCTGCTTTAGATCACCGTCATCTCTGAAGCCTACGCAGTGGTCATGCTGCCGTCTGTGACAGGTTAGGTTTAGGGAAAGTTTTGGTCAAGGCACAAATTTAAAACTCAGAAACATTGCAATAGCCTACTGACAGGTTAGGGTTAGGAATGGTTTTGGGTAGGGCACAATTGTAAAACTTGGCAACATTGCATTAATGACAGGTTATGTTTAGGGGTGGTTTTGGTAAGAGCACAGCAAGACCGACTCAGACGGCATCTAGTGCTTGTCGCAGCGCATGCAGCTGAAGTCTACTTGGCACCGGGAAAAGCAGGACATACGACCTGGGATGATGACCAACCCCAAACAGCCATTGGTCGGAACATTGAGCTGTCGGAGCAAAGGGTTTCATTTAATTATTTCGAGTTAGTGGGCAGTAGGATTAATGGGAAATTTTCGGAATATTGACGAATCGGACCAAAGGGGTGTCGGAAAAATGACATGCTACCGTCATTTCCCCCCTTTGTAAAAAGCGAAAGACGGTTTTATTATGCGCTTGACTCTCCGCAAGCGCGTACATATGTAACGCCCAAGAGCTTACATAGGAGTTACAATTAACTTCTAGTTTACAGCTTTATGTAAAGCCAGGGTGTAGTAGACTACGCCACCCTTTACCTTCCTATAACCTCGTAGGAGACAGTAAAGGGACCAAATACCGAAAAAGGTGGACAGACTCAGGTTTTTTAGAAAAGTACAAAAATGACATTCTTTATTAATAAATACATATAAAATCTGGTTCCCACGGGTATAATGGGACAAAAAGAAAATAAACAATACATCAACAAAAAGGGAAACCCCTGCACAAACGTGGGCCTGGCCAGGAGGAGACCACTGAGTAAGGGGGAGAAGCACCAGGGAGATGCTAGGGCCCTAATACACCTAATATGGTGCGAACACACGTGTCTGTTACACACTGGAATTCACACTTGTTTCCTTACACACTGGAATCCACACTTGTTACACACTCGTTTTGTTACACACTGGAATTCACACTTGTTGCACACTTGTTTTGTTACACACTGGAACTCACACTTGTTTTCCACTCAGTGATCCCCACCTTTCGGTTACACACTAGGAGTCACGTAATGTCACAGCAAACCTTTTACTACTCTGTGCCTAAGATAGGACCTAGCCTTTCCGTGTGGCCTCTCACACACACACGTCAGTAGGCACGCTGCGCGCCAGCAACGAGTGAGCAGGGACAGGGGAGGGGCTAACATACAAACAAAACAAATGAAAAGAGAAAAAAAAAGAAACCACTCTAGCCTGTAGCTATTTCAGACGGTAGAGGCTGCACCACAGCACGCTAACAGGCTAGAGGAAACAAAAGAGAATACCCTAACAACATGAGTAGCACCGGTTCACGCACACGCACACACATTTGAGCAAGCACACATTCACAAACGAGAGAACAGCAGCTAGCGATGCTCAGTGGCTGTTCGGACCTAAAAGCCAGACACACTTAATGAGTACGAGTGTTCATTCATTACTAACACACAGTACACAGAGAAATTGATACCAGCCCGAGTAGACAGTACACACATTAAGGCAGCAGGGCTGTTAGTGCATCCACTTCACATGGTACTACTGTAGACACTACAGTATAAAAATACAACACTTCGTGGCAGGTAAGGGACATATTTAAACATAGGAACACATACCTTTCCTAGCCTTAGCAGCGTATCCCAGGGGTTTAAGGGGTTTGGAGGTGCTTCGAGTCCAACATGGAGACGGCTGCCGGTGGGACTAGTGCCATACGCTAAAATCAACAAAGGTGCAATCACTTAACAATACTGCGAAAAGCGGAAGACCAGTCAACGCGACCCGATGGGAATATACAGACTAAATGTCACATACCTCCCCAGTTATGCCAGCGTATGCCCGAAGTTAGACTTGCAGGTGACCAGTTTCACTGCAATGGTGACCGCCAGTAAACATCAACCCGGGGCTTCATAACCAGCCTGGCAGCTCTCAGTTCCCCATACGCTTGGACGATAAAAACAAATGCACTTAGATTTCTACTCATAAGTAAAAGAGCTTTACACTCGCAACGTAGCAGAAACATACCTGAAGCGAAGACAGCCCCTTCAAACATCAACACCACCACCGAGCGTGCTAAGCGGGTCCTGTGCTACTACAAGGACCCCAAGTAACTTTATAGGTGTCCCAGCTATGCCGTTCAGGCAGCCTAATCAGTGCCCATCCCAAAACCCAATTAGTGGCGTTGACTGACGGAAAAAAAGAAAGGAACGAGAGCAATGGCAATGGCCCACAGGCTACAATCCACCCCCTCCAAATGAATCGGCGGCCCGACGATGCCAGCCCAACTGGATGGATCATTCTTCAGCACCGGTGCCCTCTCCCTCTTCGGCCCTAGGGGCAATTGCTCTTGGAAGACGGTGGGGGTTTGAGTGCTGCCCTGCTGTTGCTCGGGATGAACGCCTCAGAGTCTGGCCAGGGTCTTCCAGTGAGGTGTCCTCCCCCCCTGGAGTCAGGGGTGGAGACCGATCAAGATTCTCTTCTGGCTCATCTGGACACAGGCCAACCACTCCGACAGCAGCATCCTCCTCCTGGGCAGCAGGGTTGGTCAACACGTCCACTTGCCTCGTGGGGGGACGAAGCGCTCCTGCCACTTGTTGGCCCTCTGGAACTTCACGCATCTCAGAACGATGTATCTGACGCTCTGGTCCATCACCATCTACAGGGGCCACAGTGTAGACGGCTCCATTCCCCATCGGTCGTTGCACTACTCGGAACAGTGTGGAATTCCAGTGATCCTGGATCTTGTTGCGCCCCGGTACATGATTACGCAAGTACACCAGCTGACCTGAGTCAATACCAGGATCATTCACTGTGTCGTTGTGCTTCTGATTTCGCCTGTTGGCCAACTCCGTTGACCTCTGCCTGACGTGTTCCTGGGTCAACTTCACGCTACGTTCATGTTGTTGCACCCATTCTTCTACAGTGCCAGCGCCATCCACTTCGCTCCCCCTCCCGAGCAAGAAGTCCACAGGCAGCCTTGGATGATGCCCGAACATCAAGTAGTACGGTGTATGGCCAGTAGTTTGATGCGGTGTGGTGTTGTATGCGAAGGTTAGCTGGGGCAGGTGTTGAGGCCAGCGCCGTTTCTCGGCCGGGGGAAGGGTCCGCAACAGATCATGTAGGGTGCGATTGAATCTTTCACATTGCCCGTTGCCCTGTGGGTGATACGGTGGGGTTCGGCTTTTCTGGATGCTGTACAGTTGGCAAAGCTGTTGAATCAGTATGCTTTCGAAGTTTCGCCCCTGGTCTGAGTGGATGCGGGCTGGAGGACCAAATCGATGAAACCACTGCTGGACCAACACCCGAGCCACGGTAGAGGCCCGTTGGTCCTTAGTGGGGATCGCCTGGGAATACTTTGTGAAAACGTCGGTGAGGACCAACACGTTTTCTCGGCCATCGCTAGCAGGCTCGAGGAGGGTAAAGTCAATAGCCAGAATCTCATTTGGTCTGGAGGCTTGTATTGTTCCCCAGTACGTCCGAACCTTGGGCTGGGCCGCTTTCCCCAGGACACACCGCTCACATTTGTGATACCACCGTTCAGCATCTCTGGGCATGTTCGGCCAGAAACATCGATCCCGGAGCAGCTCGACAGTTCTTTCTGTGCCCGGGTGACCTTGGTTATCGTGCACACTGCGCAGCACCTCATCATGCAAACACTGGGGAAGAAGGAGTTGCAGAGTCTCGGCGCCCCCCGTTGGAGCATGAACAACCCGGTAGAGGACATCGTCTTGCAAGGTCAGGCGCTCCCACTGGCGAAGTAAGAACTTACTGTCCTTGGACAGCAATTCCCGCTCCTCTGCCCGGGGGCGTCTCCCGCTCTGGAAGAACCCACGAATTGGTCCAATGACAGGGTCTGCCTCTTGCAGTTGACCAAGATCGCCTGCTGTACGCCCCGGCAGCGCCACCACCTCCTCACACTGGGCCTCCGCAATAGGCAGCAAGGAAGGATCTGCCAGAACTCCAAGCAGCGGGACCTCGGTCCCCCCCAGGAAACGCTCCAGATACTGACGGGAGAGGGCATCTGCATTGCCGTTACTTCTCCCTGGCCGATACTTAATGGTGAAGTTGAAGGAGGCCAGTTGGGCGGCCCACCGCTGTTCAATGGCCCCAAGCTTGGCGGTCTGTAGATGACTTAACGGGTTATTATCGGTCAAGATGGTAAAGTGATTCCCAAGGAGGTATTCCCGAAACTTTTCGGTGACTGCCCATTTCAACGCAAGCAGCTCAAGTTTCATTGAACTGTAGTTTTCCATGTTTCTTTCGGTGGGCTTTAACCCTCGACTGGCAAACGCTACTGGCCGCACCTTGCCTTCATGCTCTTGAGAGAGGACCGCCCCCAGGCCTCCATGACTTGCGTCGATCTCAAGCAGGAAGGGCCTCTTGAAGTCGGCATAGGCCAACACGGGGGCAGAGGTCAACTTTCCCTTCAGTCTCTGAAAGGCATCTTCACAGGGCTTGTCCCAAGCTGTTGCCAGGGGAATGGGAGGAGTTTTCCCCTTCTGTCGCGGTCCGCTGAGCCTCCCCACAAGGCGGTGCAGAGGGGCTGAGATTTTAGAGAACCCCTCCACGAATCTACGGTAATAACTTGCGAAGCCAAGAAATGACCGTAATTCGGCAAGGTGGGCCGGGCGCCTCCACTCCTTCACAACTTCTATCTTCGCCGGGTCAGTGGACACCCCCTCGGCAGAGACCACATGTCCAAGGTAGCTGACTTGGGGCTGAAAGAACTGGCACTTTGACAACTTGACCTTTAGGTTCTGCTTCTGCAGTCGCTCGAACACGCCTTCCAGCCGTTTCAGATGTTCTTCCACCGTGGCCGAGAAGACCACGACATCATCAAGGTACAAGAGGACAGACTGGTACCGTTGATCTCCAAAGATACGCTCCATGAGGCGCTGGAACGTGCCAGGGGCGTTGCATAACCCAAAGGGCATTCTATTAAATTCAAAAAGGCCAAACGGGGTGCAAAATGCAGTCTTTGCTTTATCACCTTCAGCAACTGGGACTTGATTATACCCACTGGCAAGATCCAGGGTGGAGAACCACCTTGCCCCAGAGAGCGCATCCAAGGATTCATCAATCCGTGGAAGGGGGTATGCGTCACGACGAGTTTTGGAGTTGAGCTGCCGATAGTCGACACACAGGAGAAGACTTCCGTCCTTCTTCGTTACTAGGACAATAGGCGACAAGTATGGGCTGCAGCTTTCCCTTATGACTTGACTATCCAGCAGCTGTTGAATATGTTCCCTCACAGTCTCATACTGGGAAGGGGGGATTCGACGGTAAGGCTGGCGAACAGGAGCGTTGTCAGTCAAAGGGATCTCATGAGCTATCAATGAGGTACATCACAAATCCCCATCACCCCGGGAGAAGATATTGTTGTACTTGGCAAAGAGGGCCTTGGCCTGAGACGCCTGTTGGGAGGTTAGCCCTTCAAGGACGGGGAACTCGGGGCAGGGACAGCCAGTTTTAGGAGTAACCTCCTGAGTAGATACGAAGGCACAACACTCTTCCCATGATGGCTCCATAACAAGGGGCTTTTCTCCGGAAGAGGTTGTGTTAACGACTTGTACAGTTCCAATGGCACGGCGTGGGGCAAGCCACACTTCAGAACAGCCGACGTTGACCACCGGGGCATGCAGGAGACCCCTTTTTGCAGACACGAGAGTTGGGGACACCAAGACACCCTCGGGCAGCTGTCCGTCCTCAAGGCAGAGTGGTTCGAGCAGAAATTCAGCCGCTTCAAGCTGTGGGCAGGTGACCGGGACCATAGTGAGCGTGCCAGGCCCAAGACACACTGGGGCCTTCCCCTGGACCTTGACCTTAAAGGGCTTTGGGGCGTGGAGGACAGCTTGGATCTTCTCACAATGGCGCAGAACTCGTTGGGTCGCCGGGCCAGCCGATTCAACCAGGGGGGAGTGGAAGAGCTGTGAGCCATGCCGCTCAAAAAGAACCCTGTAGCATTCCCCAAGAACATTCATACCCAATATGCCAGGTGTAGCTAGCTTACGATTCTGAAGGGTCGCATTGACTGGATCTTTAACCACCAATACCCCCCTCCCTGAGATACGCTGGCCCAGTACAACTACATCTACCTCCACGTACCCAGTATAAGGTATATCAAGTCCATTGGCTGCTTTAAGTCCCAACCATTTACAGTCTTTCCTCTGCAGGTGACCTAAGTGCGTATTAAAAAAACTCTCAGTTACAGTTGTAACCATAGACCCGGTATCGATAAGACATGGGACCTCAACATTACCCATCCCCACCTTCAGTACTGGACATTTACCCACTAACCGACCCAGTGAAGATGAACATACAGAGCCAGTGTATCCCCCCTCCCAGTGTGTGGCTCTGCACACTGAGGGGTTCTAGTTTCCCTGCTGACTAGTGGAGCTACTAGCAGGGGGGGCTGACTGGGTAGCGGAATTCTCATTTAGCGAGTGGGGGGCACGACTATTGTTCCCAGGAGGGGGGACAGATTGGCAGTAGCGAGCTATATGCCCTGGTTGACCACACTTAATACAAATTGGTTTGCCATCGGCTGTACGTTTGAAACGCCCGGCCCCATATGGCTGAGAAGACTGTGGCCTACCGGAAGGCTGCCCAAGGTGCTTAACCAGCAGGTCCAGTTGGGCCTGCTGCTTTAAGACCATCTCTTTTAACTCGGCTACTTCAGATGTTTGGGCTACGGCGGAGTCGCACTGGGCGGAATATGTAGCCTCATTAACACGCACTGGAGGACGGGGACCCCTGTCGCGATTCGGTTGTCCCTCTTCCACCCACCTAGTGGCCTCACTTCTAACATCCAACAGGGTCAAATCATCGTCTGCTCTTACCAATCTTTTGAGTTCTCTACGCAGCATGTGATCTCGTACATTTTCACAAAACTGATCTCTAAGCACAATGTCGACATTTGAAATGGCACCCTCTTTCGATTGCTTTACTTTATCCATAAGTTCCATGAGAGCATGAGAAAACTCAAAGAGAGACTCGTTTTCTTTCTGTTTGCGGTCAAAGAAACGTTGCTGCCAATATACATAGGACTTGGAACTTCCATATACCTCTTTCAACACTGTCATAATTTCCTCATGATTTTCCCGGATAGTACGAGGTCTATATTTAATCTCATTACGGGCTTCGCCCTCTAGATGGTCATACAGAAACAATGCTTTGTCCACATCAGACATGTACCTCGACCGTGTGCAGCTTTCTGCTTCTTCCAGCCACTCTTCGATAGAGAGAGCCCCAGCTGCTGTGGAGCCCGAAAACTTGGGGCACCGCCTCTCACGAGGCAAATACAGTGCTTGTTCCCTTCGCACTGCCTGGGAGCCTCCCTGCCCAGTGGCAGGTCTCTGAACAGTCTCTGAAAGTCTCTCATTCTCAGCTTCCAGCTGAGCCACACGATCCTGTAGTCGTTGCATTGCCGCGGCGGGTTCCTCAGCGCCGTCGTTTGTACTCATCCTTCTGCCAACTGCTGTTCTCTCGCACGCACACAGCCACACACACACACGGTGCTACTAAAAAAAAACCAGCAAAAAAATAAAGATAGAAAAACAAAAGAGAAACTTTTTTGTTGTTCGTCCTGCCAACTACTGCCAAAATTGTAACGCCCAAGAGCTTACATAGGAGTTACAATTAACTTCTAGTTTACAGCTTTATGTAAAGCCAGGGTGTAGTAGACTACGCCACCCTTTACCTTCCTATAACCTCGTAAGAGACAGTAAAGGGACCAAATACCGAAAAAGGTGGACAGACTCAGGTTTTTTAGAAAAGTACAAAAATGACATTCTTTATTAATAAATACATATAAAATCTGGTTCCCACGGGTATAATGGGACAAAAAGAAAATAAACAATACATCAACAAAAAGGGAAACCCCTGCACAAACGTGGGCCTGGCCAGGAGGAGACCACTGAGTAAGGGGGAGAAGCACCAGGGAGATGCTAGGGCCCTAATACACCTAATATGGTGCGAACACACGTGTCTGTTACACACTGGAATTCACACTTGTTTCCTTACACACTGGAATCCACACTTGTTACACACTCGTTTTGTTACACACTGGAATTCACACTTGTTGCACACTTGTTTTGTTACACACTGGAACTCACACTTGTTTTCCACTCAGTGATCCCCACCTTTCGGTTACACACTAGGAGTCACGTAATGTCACAGCAAACCTTTTACTACTCTGTGCCTAAGATAGGACCTAGCCTTTCCGTGTGGCCTCTCACACACACACGTCAGTAGGCACGCTGCGCGCCAGCAACGAGTGAGCAGGGACAGGGGAGGGGCTAACATACAAACAAAACAAATGAAAAGAGAAAAAAAAAGAAACCACTCTAGCCTGTAGCTATTTCAGACGGTAGAGGCTGCACCACAGCACGCTAACAGGCTAGAGGAAACAAAAGAGAATACCCTAACAACATGAGTAGCACCGGTTCACGCACACGCACACACATTTGAGCAAGCACACATTCACAAACGAGAGAACAGCAGCTAGCGATGCTCAGTGGCTGTTCGGACCTAAAAGCCAGACACACTTAATGAGTACGAGTGTTCATTCATTACTAACACACAGTACACAGAGAAATTGATACCAGCCCGAGTAGACAGTACACACATTAAGGCAGCAGGGCTGTTAGTGCATCCACTTCACATGGTACTACTGTAGACACTACAGTATAAAAATACAACACTTCGTGGCAGGTAAGGGATATATTTAAACATAGGAACACATACCTTTCCTAGCCTTAGCAGCGTATCCCAGGGGTTTAAGGGGTTTGGAGGTGCTTCGAGTCCAACATGGAGACGGCTGCCGGTGGGACTAGTGCCATACGCTAAAATCAACAAAGGTGCAATCACTTAACAATACTGCGAAAAGCGGAAGACCAGTCAACGCGACCCGATGGGAATATACAGACTAAATGTCACATACCTCCCCAGTTATGCCAGCGTATGCCCGAAGTTAGACTTGCAGGTGACCAGTTTCACTGCAATGGTGACCGCCAGTAAACATCAACCCGGGGCTTCATAACCAGCCTGGCAGCTCTCAGTTCCCCATACGCTTGGACGATAAAAACAAATGCACTTAGATTTCTACTCATAAGTAAAAGAGCTTTACACTCGCAACGTAGCAGAAACATACCTGAAGCGAAGACAGCCCCTTCAAACATCAACACCACCACCGAGCGTGCTAAGCGGGTCCTGTGCTACTACAAGGACCCCAAGTAACTTTATAGGTGTCCCAGCTATGCCGTTCAGGCAGCCTAATCAGTGCCCATCCCAAAACCCAATTAGTGGCGTTGACTGACGGAAAAAAAGAAAGGAACGAGAGCAATGGCAATGGCCCACAGGCTACACATAGCAGGTTCAGAATATCAGAATGTGCAAGCTGCATAATTGAACATTACTGCCACAGAGACAATTATAAAACAACAGACTGTGCTGATCATGCTGCTTAGCATGCTCCGTGACAAAGTTGCTCTTACAAGAATAAGCATGCTTGCTGCAACTTCTGGAATATTTTTGGAAGACATTAGAACAATCACCAGGGAGTTTACAGTCTACATAACTGGGGTGCATCTCTCAAAGTGCGTAGTAGCTAGTCTGTTAGCAATGTTGCATAGTAAATACTATAAAAGTTGCTAACTCTTGTGTCTCGAACGTTAGCACACAAAGTAACTACTGCTTGGAGTAATGTGCACTCTGAAGTAGTGGTGACTTTGAAAGTGAGGTGCCTCCTAAACGTATCTGGACAGTGAAGTTGAAGTACAGCTGGAGTAGATCCATTGAGTCCAGACATCACCTCAGCCACCCCAAGTAACACACAGCGCTAGTCTACTTCAGAGTGTGACTCCACCCATTAGCTAAACTTGTAGTACATATTTGACCACAAATGTGTCAATATCTTTTAATCCTGTGGTGCAAAAGCGATGAAAATCAATCGACATGCACACAAAGTGATGATACAGCTGCGAGAGTGTTCAGAACACAAATTCACGTCATGTCATTTGTTCGTGAAAAAAAAACGTCATATCCTTGGAATCTGATGAATCCCAGACTAATAATATACTTCTAGCTGTATACCGATTGAATTGCGTCTCATTTCGATGTGTAATTTGTGAGATATTTAGATAAGAAAGTATTGGTTACTCCCGGAAATGCACTGGCTTACGTATCAAGTACTTACATTTCTTGGGCGCGAATTTCATTTCATAGCCTAGGGGTATTTACGCTTGCCTATCAATGGGATGACGCGAGCCACGCAGGTTCGAAACCAGTGTGCAGCATGTTGACAACAACTCGTGAAATCGTGTTTTGGACCCTACAGTGTAACACATTTTCCCTTGGCTGCACGTGTGTGTTGGTGATGCACAACATAAATTATCTATTTCTGCCAGATATTTCCAAAATTGTGGCACTGTAACCATGTGGATTCGAACCGGTGTGGCTTCTGTTTTCCCATTGGGATGCAAGCGTGAATACCACTCGGCTATGGAATGAAATCCGCGCGAAAATTTCTCAGGGATATGACACTTTAACAGACGATTTTCTGGGAGTAACCACAACTTTATTGTCCAAATATTTTACAAATTACACCTCGGATTGAAACGAAATTCAATCGGCATGCAGATAATACTGCATTATTGGTGCGGACGCCGTCAGATTGTAATGCCACGGCCGTGTTTTTCACAAAGAAATTACAAGGTGTGTTGTGGAGGAAACAGCGGAGTCACGGTGTCGTGACATCCAATCAAATGTGCTGGTGGTGGTTGTACACTATTGCTTTCTACTTCACGCACTGAATTTAGGAGGAAACAGCTGAATCATGACTCAGCAATCATGCTTATCTCTTGTTGCTTCTTTGGTCACGCACTGCAATGCCAAGAAAGTAAGTAGCGGTGTGGACTCAGGAAAGCAGCCGTACTACTTTTGGCTTACTGTGGGAATAGTAAGGTTTCGAGAAATGCACGGATTTCGCCTTGAAGTAAGTAGATAACTACAAAGTACATCTGTAGTTCAAAGCTAACATTGCGGAAACGCACCCCTGGTTTGGCCCTCACGAAGTTGTAAGTCTGATGTCTTTAATCTTTCATTAGTTAAGTAGGCCTATGTTTTGTATGCAGGAAGAGCATGTCAATTTACTAAAGGAATTTCTTATCCCAAAATGTGTAGCCTACTAGCATTTGCTGCTAGCCGACTTATTTTCAAAACCAGCATTGCATAGTTATTTTTATGCTGAAGTGAGTGCTACGTGGAAAAATAGGCTACCAGCTTTGCGCATGTGGCACCTTGTGTAGCTTGTGGAGTGACTAGAGTAGCGAATCATTGCCATTTAGGCATCTGTTGATTGTGTTCTACACTTTATGCTGCTTTTTTTTTAATTTGAGAAGTTTAAACTAAGGTGTTGAATACCAATACCGGGCAGGTATTTCTCCCTCCTCTGGAGGCTGCTGCGCGCTCACCGCTTCTCCTTCTCTTTCTGCCCATTACGCCTGTTTCAACTAGTGACATATACATAATATGCATTGCTGATAACTGTTTGGGTGCGCAGTTAAAATATAATATGAAGCTTTGCTTCATGTTAGTCAGGGTTTTTTTTTTGAAGATTTTGAACACGAGTGACCCACACTGGGCAGTTTGAAACGTAAAATATTGACCGTGGTAGAAATGAAAGAGTCTCCACAGTCCACACAAACAGTTGTCTGATGATGCCATTGTGCATGGAATTAATGTTGTGCGCAAAGTTAGTGGTCACTGTGAAGATACCTCACTGTTTTGGCCATGTGGCTGTGACGCAGATGTAAACAAATCCGTTTCGCCTGGAACAATGGCAACGCAAACGCCTGCGTTACTCGATTTTCGCACTCTGGAACCCATTATTCAAAAAACTCGTTTTGACCCACGTTTCTGGTGGGTTTCATATGGTTAGTCCAGGGGAACGTTGTCACTGGCATAGGAAATCATTCCCGTATAGCCAGCCCTTTAGTGCGGCTAAATATGCCTGTTGCATATCGTAGCCTAATTATTCACACATCACGTCAAGTCACAAATTAGTAGTCTCTTGCAGTTGACCTATGCCAAATTAACGTCCTCCCTGTAAGGCTGCACTAATTCAAACAGGTAGAGGAGTCGGCTTAGCCTATAGCCAAAGTCTATAAAATGTAGCCTATTTTTTGTAATTTCCAATTATCTAGGCTATGTTTACGATAATGATTTGTTGCGCTACGACGGTGCTCAAGACAAGTTGGAACATAGTCATCTCAAGTGCTCCCATTTTATTTTGATCCTGCTTTAAGTCAATGGGCGAGAGGGACGGATGAAACGGGTGTTTCATTCGTCCCGACAGTGTCTACTGACACTTAAATCCCTTTTGCCTGTAAACCTGACAACTTTGACTTTTCATACTTTCGGATAGGCGATGTTAAAGTTTTCGAGTAAATCGCAGTGTTTCATTCGTCCCGAGTTTCATGAGTCCCTGCTCTCCCCTACTGCCTAAACTGTTACAGTTTAAATGCGTCCTCTCCAAACAGTGTGTGTGTGTGTGTGTGTGTGTGTGTGTGTGTGTGTGTGTGTGTGCGTGTGTGCGTGTGTGTGGGCGAGAGAGGGAGAGAGAGAGAGCGAGGGAGAGAGGCGCTTAATTCCCCGCAGAAAGAGCAAGGCGATGTCTCCAAATATTAGACAAATGCATCTTATTTTAGTTAAGTAGACATCAGGGATGTATTTTGCTTAATAGCAACGCCGACCTGATTGGTTCATATTGCTCTGAATAGCCACAGAAGGCTAGGCTATATTTTAATGGGTTTACGCGCGCGAGGTCATCTAACTGTGGTCACAGTCGCCAGGTGCTATTATGAGAGGAAAACTATAGCACGTTGGCAAACATTAAAGTCAGTTTAAGCCATGCATATGATGAACCAGTTTTCTTGTTTGAAAAAACACACTTCCCGGTGCGCAAGGTGCATGCATTTCTGACTGACCCAGATGAAATCGCATGAGGAACTCCATGATTATGAGATGACATTGCATATATTTCCCAGCATATATTTCCCCTCTCTCTCTCTCTCTCTCCAAACCCAGTTGTACTTGGACTCACTTTTAACACCGCTGGCCTACCCAGGTGAATCGCAGCACACAATTGTTTGCAGTGAGCCGTGCCGTGTGCGAGTGCTGTGCAACTTCACCCCTAACGTTTAACCTAGACTAGCGAGTGCAGTGTTGTAAATCACGTGGAATAAGTGCAGCGATTACCTGCGTAGCCTACTTAATTATGGAAGTGAGTGTCATTTGGACTGCCTATGGAATCAAGCCTACTGTCACCAAGCTCTTCCTGTCTCCCCAGCCTCGCAATGGATGGACATCTGGCCACCGCTCCTCCGCCTCCTTCGGAACGGATGACTGTGGGGGGGGATCTCCAATGAAATTTGGAATTTCGGACTTGTATAGATTTGGGGTGCCCCGGGACTCTTTTAGATTTCTGTTAGTTAATAAATATTATTTTAAAACTCAATATTTGTGTCTTGGCGTAGGCCTATTTGTGGTGTACAGTACTCTCCAGGGTATTTGGTAACAAGGAGAGGTGTCGCTGGAAAAATGCGCACTTTCTCACCTGCGACACATAACCCGACAGTTGGTTACACTTAATTTGAGCACGAAAACAGCAATATCAGTCGCTTGCTAATTTTTGCCAATGTGACAACATTAAATTCATTAGGGAAGTGTAGGTTAGGCTATCGCCCCAGCTGTTGGCGATGTGTGATAAATAGCCAACGCTTACACGCTCAAACGAAGCGCTGTTAGGTTACTGCGGTGAGGTGTATTGCACTCTCAGTAATTTTTACCAAACGAAAAAAGTATCCACAGCCAGACAACAAGTCTGAAGTTGCAATATTAGACGTTTCAAATCTTGCCATGCGATAATCGGTATGGCTTCTGGCTACACTCAATTTGCATTTTGTCAGAGCTTGCACATTAATGCAATTCATCCGATCATCATTTAAAAAAAAAAAAAAAAAGAAAAGAAAATTCATTACATTATTTAGGCTATTCTTTTTATGACTCTTCCTACTTCCTGGAGGTGTTCTCACACAATTTATAGGCATGTTGTTAGGCTATCCGCTGAATCGGTGCGTGCTGGTGAATATGAGCATATATTAATATGCCGTCAGCATCGTAAAATATTCCATATGGTAATAAACATTTTGGACGTCCAAGCTCACACGGGAGCGCTGCAATAGGTAAGCTGTAGGCCAGAGAGAGAGAGAGAGAGAGAGAGAGAGAGAGAGAGAGAGAGAGAGAGAGACTACCACGTGGTAAAGCATATAGCGAGCGCTCCCAAGTGCCACCCGGCGGTTGTTTGGGTACACTGCAGCTAGGCCCGGTACGTACCGAGGTGGATGACGTGGCATTACCTCGGTAAAGGGTGTGCATTATAGGGGGACCGACTGTACATGGCATTTTAGGTTGGCCAAGGAACACTGCATGTGATATATTTTTGAAAATCAACATGGCTTCGGGTGGGATTCGAACCCTCAACCTCCATATCTCTAATTCAGCAGCATGCATTCCAATTATGCCAAGCAGCTAGCTGTCATGCACAGTCCAGCAAGACTATATCACATTGCATTGAAGAGCTGAACAATAGACTTCTAGAATGGCTGCTCGCACCTGCTCGTTAAGAATAGAATCTTGAGACAGTGGCAGTTAAGATGGAACACTTCATTGGGAGCACCTGTTCTGATACTAACTGACAGTTAGTATTGAGCCTTAAACAATGGAGAGAATGAGAATGAGTTTTTTGTCTTTACAACATCGTTGTAAAAAAACTAAAAGGAGTTGGCACGTGTCCTTTTCACAGATCGGAGTCATGCTTGTGATCTCTCTAACAGTCTTTGAATGAAGTTTATAGGTTAAAGGGTTCAGGCACAAATGGACCTCTGTGTGGGACATGCGCTGATCTCTTGAAAAATGCAGTTTTGGAAAGACTGGGATTCTCCATAGACCTAGGCCTGTTTTTTTTACAAACCTGCCATTTAAAAAGTATTGGGAGTTGGGAGATGAAACTTTGACAATTTGGAGACATCCCATAGAGCTCGCTAACAACGCGCCAACTAAACTTCTAGGTGAAAGTGTTGATGTTTTATGACCGAAAAAGCCTCCTACACTCTAATCTTTAGAGTGGCGGAACTTTGGTTCATGGAGGTTCCACCACTGTTTTCAATGGGGACCCATGCTTTCACAAAATTGCCAAAAACGGGAAAACGACAAGAGACACGGAAAAGCCTATAACCATACGCGATCTCCAAGCCGAGCCGGTCGTTTTAGTGTTTGAACGGTGTCTCTATCTCGAAAGGCCTAGGCGGAGATCCATTTTCTATTTTGCTGCTGCCCTGCATAAGAACGATAATAATAACTAGAAATGCATTCTCACAGAAAATGCTGGAAGCGGGCTTGCCTTTTGGGGCAGAGATGAAACAAAGTAGGCCTACTATTGAGAAAACAAAGCTAAAAGAAATCTTGGAAAAACTCCATCCACCCAGTCAGAAGTTATGGGCCAAACAATTCAGCCATCTTGGATTCAGCCATCTTGAAAGTGTTGTAGCTCTGCGTTTTGGGGATATACTAAATGACATACATGGTATTTTAAGTTGGCTAAGGAACACTGCGTATGATATAATTTTGAAAATCAACATGGCTTCGAGCGGGATTCGAACTCACAACCTCCATATCTGTAATACAGCCCCTTTGCGATTGATATTAAATGACATACAATACATATTTGAAGTTGGCTAAGGAACACTGCATATGATATAATTTTGAAAATCAACATGGCTTTGACTGGGGTTCGAACCCCCAACCTCCATATCTGTAATTCAGCACATTTGCCATGCATGCTAAATGACATACATGGCATTTTAAGTTGGCCAAGGAACACTGCATATGATATAATTTTGAAAATCAACATGGCTTTGACTGGGGTTCGAACTCCCAACCTCAATATCTGTAATTCAGCACATTTGCCATATCTCTAACCCAGCAGCATACATTACCACTAAGCCAAGCAGCTAGCTGTCATGCATGGTCCAGCAAGACTATATTACATTGCAATGCAGAGCTGAACAATAGACTTCTAGAATGGTTCCTCGCACCTGCTCGTTAAGAATAGAATCTTGAGACAGTGACAGTTGAAATGGAACACTTCATTGGCTGCACCTGTTGTGATTGACTGAAAGACAGTTAGTATTGAGCTCTAGACAGGGGAGAGGATGAGAATGAGTTTTTTGTCTTACAACATCGTTGTAAAAAAACTAAAAGGAGTTGGCACGTGTCCTTTTCACAGATCGGAGTCATGCTTGTGATCTCTCTAACAGTCTTTGAATGAAGTTTATAGGTTAAAGGGTTCAGGCACAAATGGACCTCCGTGTGGGACATGCGCTGATCTCTTGAAAAATGCACTTTTCGAAAGACTGGGATTCTCCATAGAGCCAGGCCTGTTTTTTTTTACAAACCTGCCATTTAAAAAGTATTGGGAGTTGGGAGATGAAACTTTGACAATTTGGAGACATCCCATAGAGCTCGCTAACAACGCGTCAACTAAACTTCTAGGTGAAAGTGTTGATGTTTTATGACCGAAATAGCCTCCTACACTCTAATGTCTAGAGTGGCGGAACCTTGGTTCATGAAGGTTCCACCATGGTTTTCAATGGGGACCCAGGCTTTCACAAAATCGCCAAAAACGGGAAAACGACAAGAGACACGGAGAAGCCTATAACTATACGCGATCTCCAAGCCGAGCCGGTCGTTTTAGTGTTTGAACGGTGTCTCTATCTCGAAAGGCCTAGGAGGAGATCCATTTTCTATTTTTACTGCACCTGCACAAGACCAAGATATAATAAGAAACAGGACTTTAGAGATTACTAATAATCGGGCCTTGCTCTGCAAGGGCCATGCTCTGCAAGCCCGCTTAAATAAAAGAAACAGGACTTAGAGATTACTATAATCGGGCCTTGCTCTGCAAGGGCCATGCTCTGCATGGTCCTTGCTCCGCAAGCCCGCTTAATAATAATAATGTGTTTTCAGTCAATCTCCATTTAGGAGGTCTCAGTTTTGGGGGCAAAGTGGTTGAGGCCCTAAGCGCTCTGCTTACTCTGCTTATGCCTAGTGGCGGCCCTGGCAGTGGGCCCTGGCCTCTTGTGTATTGTCCTCAAGTCTCACTCTTTGGGAGTCAGTCTCACTCATTTTGCCCTTCCTCACTCTCTCACTCCACATGTTGAAATTTTCACTCTGAAACAATTGTCAAGCCCACTTTGCTTTCTGCCAGTATGTCCATAGGCTTCCCTGCATTGAGCATCAAGGAGAATGTTCCAAACCAATAAGAACATTTTTACACAAAGCTAATAGCCTGATTGGATGTGTTGGGCAGGGCTAGCTCTGGCAGAACCAATTTAGTCAAGAAACACAACAGAAGATTCAAATGAAATTTCTTTATTGTAAATTAGGAATTACATTTGGCGGTATAGCTCTGTTCGGAGGAACCCCCCTATTTCCATGAGCACCATGGAGCACTGAGCATTGAGTCAGGGGGCAGCAGCAGTTCAGGGAATTCTCACCCCAGCAGGACA
This sequence comes from Engraulis encrasicolus, assembly GCF_034702125.1. Classification (NCBI taxonomy): domain Eukaryota; kingdom Metazoa; phylum Chordata; class Actinopteri; order Clupeiformes; family Engraulidae; genus Engraulis; species Engraulis encrasicolus. Next base: position 42,269,592 of record NC_085859.1, on the reverse strand, counting down.
GGGAGAGATAGATATCCTGAAATAAATGATGGAAGTCCGCAACACTGTTAATGCTCCCAGTGATTTGAGAAAGGACGAAGGTCCGAAACGTCGTGCAAATAAATCACTGGAAGCATTAACAGTGTTGCGGACTTCCATCATTTATTTCAGTTACTCTATTTTGTCCAGCACCTGTACCACTGATGTGCGCGCATTCTCCACCTTCCTGAGAGATAGATATCCTCCCATGAACAGAGCCAAGCGACGTGACAAGAGACAAGAGAACATGCCACATCATACACGACAAGGTGGAGCAGGGGAGGTGGTGGGTGGCAAAATCTGAGCAGCATACGGTTGAGAGGAAGTGGGTAGAATGTAAAAAGCGTGCCGAATCTGTGTGGCCAATCACTAGGGAAGAAAGATTATCAGCTGAGGGAATACACCTGGATCAATTAGGAATGAATGAGAGATGAAGGGGAGGGCGGCAAGCTTCTTGACTACAATGGCCTGACCAGAACTGACGCTCACACTTTAATTTATGAGCATCCAAAATCACACATCTGCTTTTGGGTTTATTGAGTCAGAGTCCGGTCCCGAAAAAATTGTGAACATTTGAAGTTGACCCCAAGTTGGAATAGGCTGCGAACCCCTGCAGCCTACTGGGCCTTGTTTGGTCCAGAGACAATTTTACATCGACATTGTTACATTTTATTTTATTTTTGTTTGCCACTTTACAATTCATGAGGAAGTCTTTCAGTGATTGCTTTATTTTTCAAGAAGTGTTTTTTTTAATTCTTTGAAAATGTTGGACAAAGGAAACAAGTGGAAGAAAAGTGCAACATTATTCATATCAAAATCCTATGGGGTGTTAATTTTACATTGACATTGATACATTTTATGCTATTTTTGTTTGCCACTACATTGAGGAAGCCTGTAAGTGTTTTTTTTACATCCCTTGAAAGTGTGAGAGACGACAAAAATAAGTTGAAGAACAGTTCAACATTTACTGACTGCAGGAATGTCACATTGCCACAGGGTGGCAGTGCAAGACTTTCCTGTCGACCATAGAGATTTCCCCATGCACGTAACATCGCCATACCAGTCAGAAGTCTCTAAAGAAGAGTTTGGGAAAATGGGAGGAACTGGTTGTATATCTGTATATATCGGCGTGTGTGATATACTGTATATCTGTCAGCTTAGACTAGGCCTACACTACATTATAGCAGTCAAAGTCAAGTCAAAGAAGTTTCATTTGACCAGGCAATATGAGCAAATTAAAAAATATATATTAATGTAGATATTAACGAATGGAATAATTTTCCTCCAAATGTCAGATTCTATCACAACTTTTAAATTTAGGCTAAAAACGCTCTTTTATACATTAGCCTTTGAGCTTTTACTCTTAGTTTTAAGATTTACTTTCCTTCATAAAGGTGCACTGTGTAAGATTGTGGCCAGAATAGGTATTGCAACTATGCTTCTCATTGAAATTGTGCCGCCTAATGCCAAATTTGATCTTTTCATGAATATTTACTAAGCAGTAAACTAGTAGCACAGTAAGTTTTGCAGCTAAAAAATTATATATTTCTGGACATTTAGAATTGCTGACCATGGAAAAGATCACCCTTTTCATGTATAATTAGTGCAATCATCCCATTCATATTGAATACTTAGAATTTGATGGTGGTGGTAAATCTGTTCAAAAGTTAACATTTGTGAATGGGCAGCATGGATTCTGGAAATGAACTAATAAAAATATTACACAGTGCACCTTTGTTATGTAGGCTATCTTATTATTTTATGCTTCACCTTCTTTTACCATGGGTTGGACAATGCTGTCATTGTTGCAACTGTACACTGTGCCTAGATGTGTTTATCTAAATTTTGCTACTGATATGGTTTATTCCTTTTGTTTTTTCTCTAGCTAGTCACCAGCACTTTGGTCAGTTTTGTACTGTTTTTGAATGTGCTCTATAAATAAAATGTAGGCCTACTTACTTTAATTGACTATTAACAATAAGTTAATTTTGCACACACACATCAAAGTCACTTATGACAGGCTTCACTCAGGGTTTCTTGATTAATTGTGAGGGTGCTGGCCCAAATAAAACACTTGAAATCAACAGCGTCAATCAAACAGAAAGGGGCACACCTTTCATCAAACTGTTTTTTTTTTTCGTGCACAGACGCGTAATAATAACAACAATAATAATAATAATATATAATAACAATATACTGTACAGTATAGACAAGTAACAGCTATAAAATAGTATGAAATAGCCTAGATATATTTTCATGTCCATTCAAACATAATCCCCTACTGTAGATTATGTTTTGATAAATGATATCCTGAAGTCGTTACTTGTGCAAGGAGACTACAGTATGCTGAGCCAAGGCTTATTTCTTAGACACAAAGACCACCACAACATTGATATCAGACTGCAAAACATCATCCTTGAGTGCTGTGTCAGTGTGGCTGACAACCAACTTTGTGGGCCTACACACACACACACACACACACACACACACACACACACACACACACACACACACACACACACACACACACACACACACACACACACACACACACACACACACACACACACACACACAGCCTTGTGACAGTTCCTCACTTGCACAAAATGTATCATCAGGGTTTTCTCCTCTCTCTCTCTCTCTCTCTCTCTCTCTCTCTCTCTCTCTCTCTCTCTCTCTCTCTCTCTCTCTCTCTCTCTCTCTCTCTCTCTCTCTCTCTCTCACACACACACACACACACACACACACACACACACACACACACACACACACACACACTTGTTCCTCGGGCACAATACCACAGCAGTTGTTGCAGCCGTTGTTTTGTGTGTAGTGCGTAGTCAGTGTAGTGAGGAGTTGAGCTGCCAGTGGCCTGCACTGTAACATGCAGCAGGGCATTCCATTCTCCACATGGCTACGCAACACGGCACTCTTGTCATTACACGAACCGCCAGCAATTAACACGTCAAACTCTCTCTCTCTTACTCTCTCTCTCTCTTTCTCGTTCTCGTTCTCTTTCTCTCTCTCTCTCGCTAGCTCTCCCTGTAGGTGTGTGCGTGCTTGCATGTGTGTGCATGCGTTGCATTCGTGTGTGTGTGTGTGTGTGTGTGTGTGTGTGTGTGTGTGTGTGTGTGTGTGTGTGTGTGTGTGTGTGTGTGTGTGTGTGTGTGTCTGTGTGTGAGAGATAGAGAGAGATAGAGAGAGAGAGAGAGAGAGAGAGAGGGGGGGGGGGGAGTATGTGTGTGTGTGCCTGCATGCGTGTGTTCATGCATGTACTGTGTGTGTGTGTGTGTGTGTGTGTGTGTGTGTGTGTGGTGTGTGTGTGTGTGTGTGTGTGTGTGTGTGTGTGTGTGTGTTGGTGTGTTGTGTGGG
>NC_085859.1:42264925-42266102 GCF_034702125.1 Engraulis encrasicolus | reverse complement strand
TAATCTGTAACCAAGCACACAAGAGTCCAAAGTCCAAAATGTGAAAAAAAACAAAAACAAAACAGTGATAAATCATGGTTTAATATAACAGCAGCTTCCATTTTTTCACCCTTGATTACAGTAAAAGGGCAAATTATTACCCACTTCATCAATCTTTATCAAACCAGGCTTGACAGATGTGGCAGGAAGACTAACTCATTCACTGACATACTGAATGAATGATGTGTGTGGATAGGCGTGGGTGTGACCTGTGTCTGACCTGTGTGTGTGTGTGTGTGTGTGTGTGTGTGTGTGTGTGTGTGTGTGTGTGTGTGTGTGTGTGTGTGTGTGTGTGTGTGTGTGTGTGTGTGTGTGTGTGTACGTGTGCGTGTACGTGTGCGTGTATATGTGCATGCTTGACCTTGACGTACCTGTGTGTGTGTGTGTGTGTGTGTCTGTGTGTGTGCGTGTGTCTGTCTGTCTGTCGGTCTGTCTGTGTGTGTTTGTGTGTGTGTGTATACTTGACCTGTGTGTGCTTGACATACCTGTGTGTGTGTGTGTGTGTGTTTTACATGTTACATATTTTGGTTGGCAGAGACCTGCGTGGCAATGCCTTCCGCTGCGACTGCAAGATCAAGTGGCTGGTGGACTGGATGGAGAAGACCAACACCTCGGTGCCCGCCATATACTGCGCCAGCCCCTTCGAGTTCCAGGGCCGACGCGTACACGACCTCACGCCGCGGGACTTCAACTGCATCAGTGCAGGTCTGTGTGGCATTGGGGACACACACATACTGTACACACATGCATGCACACACGCAGACACACACGCATGCGCACGCAGGCAAACACACACACACACACACACACACACACACACACACACACACACACACACACACACACACACACACACACACACACACACACACACACACACACACGCACACACACACACACACACACTCACCATGACCTCTCATGGTGTAAATATTTTCCTTTCAAATTATGTCAAATGGTTTTGAATGCCCTGTATTTTTTCGTTACCAGAAAGTCATACTTTCCCCTTGTATTACTGCATGTCGTTATTCTGTATTCTTACAAATTGAATGTAATTCAATGCCATTTGTCATGTCATGTTAACATGTTTCTTGTGTGTTACCTCTGTGGTACCTAAGTCTTGTCCTAAGTCTTGCTT
>NC_085859.1:42254925-42262425 GCF_034702125.1 Engraulis encrasicolus | reverse complement strand
CAGTCAATTTCAATATGCTGTTGTATTGCTCATGCTACCCTTGACATGTCAGTACCCGGTGATGCCACATTTTTCGGCTCAGCCCTTTCCGAGATAAGAGCTATTTTAATGGGGGCAGCGTTTGTTTGTTTGTTTGTTTTTTTTAAATAACATAGGCCAACTCCAAATATTTTCCCAAAAGGTACCACTGTTTGCTAGTTGTCTGCTGATGTTGTATAACCTTTTGGATGTTTTTGGGAATAAATAAAAATGTTTTTTTGAAATGTAAACAAACCACTTCCCCCATTACAATGACCTGGATCTCAGAAAAGGCTGAAGAAGAAGAAAAAAAAACATCAGGTACTGACCAGGGTAGTGAAAGCATTACAATTGCATGTTGAAATTGACTGAATTTATCCTTTAACATAGAGTAAAGCATTTGTACCCTGATGTGATCTAACAGCTCATAAATGAAAAAAGCAACAACATTAAAGTCACACTTCGTCATTTGTCTAATCTACAAATAGTGTAACAGAAGTTGGATACAAATGTTTTGGGCGCATCATCAGTTTTCCTAGTTTTGAGCTTGTTGAAAGTAAATAACAAACAAATAAACACACACACACGCACACATTCACACAGATGGGAAGAAGGTCCTCTACGGTTCGTGAAGATCCAAGACATCGACACGACGCGAGTGCGCAAACCCAACTTCGTGGAGACGTTCCAGATTGAGGGCGACTGGTACTTTGCGGTGGTGGACAGCTCCAAGGCCGGCTCTACCAGCATCTACCGATGGAACAGCAATGGCTTCTACTCCCACCAGTCGCTGCACCCATGGCACCGAGACACGCACGTGGAGTTCCTAGAGGTTAGTCCTTTACATAATGTCCGGTATCCAGAAGTGTAATGAATGAAGTAGAAGTAAATACACATTGTAAAGACAACACTATTATATTACATAGTTGTTACACCAATCACCCCACTGTACCCAATGGGTACCTACTGTAATTAGGGTTATTACTTTTCTTCTACTTCTACTTCGACTTTGCCTAATAATAATAATAATAATAATAATAATAATAATAATAATAATAATAATAATAATAATAATAATAATAATTGTATTTGTATAGCACTGTGTCACACAAGGCATGTAACTCAAAGTGCTTAACAAATGGGAAAAAACATCATTGTTAGAGATGGATTTAAAAGGAGAGGTATAGAGGAGAGGCAGAAATAGCAGGAAGGCAGAGGAAGAAGAGGTAGATAGAGATTGTAGAGTCAAAAGGTTAACGTAGGTTAGGACCAGGATTCCTAGATGCGTAAGGTTCATAGTGGCTGGGCCTATCATAAGTCATAGATAGTCACACAGAGATTGGGCGCTCAGGTGCGGCCCCTGGTGGCATCAGGGGTGAGGAAAAACTCCCTTTCGCTTGAATGTCGGTGCTACCTATGGGCTAGGTGCAGGTGTACATTTACCTTAAAGTTACACAAATAGCAATACAAAGACTCTACATTTGAAGTTATTTTATGTAATATTATATACTTTCACTGTACATATCCTAACCCTAACCCTAACCCTAAGGTACAGTGTTTCTTCTTTATTTTACTACGGTAATCACATTGAGGCAGCTGCCTCTTTTTCAAGTGGGCCCTAGCCAAGAGAGCATGTTATGTAAGGGTTAACGTTCGGCGAGAAGGTCGCTACCGTGGAATAGCAGCACGACAGAGAGAATCTTTAGACCCCGACGCGGAGCGGAGGGGTCTTGTTCTCTCTGAAGTGCTGCTATTCCACAAAGCGACCGACTCGCCGAAAGTTAACCCGCTTATGGATATACTTAAATGATTTACACATGGCGGGGACATTTCTTTAGGCCTATTTAATGGTAAGATTGTTGCTGCGCAAAACAAAACAGTGCCGTTGTGGAACACCGCTAGGCAGCAGCTAGGTAGCCAGGACAACAGGTGTGGTCCATCACAGCAGCTGATTAGAGTTGTTGCCATTGACAGCGGTCTGTTATAGACCATCAAGTCCGTTATCGAAAAATAACAGACGTGCGAACGTTGGGGAGCCCCGTTGAAATGAATGGAGCATTCGACCGATGACATCACAACCATATAATAAATAATGTTACATGTTAATACCTACTTTGTTATTATATACTATACCTCTACTCTGTCGGTCTGTGGTCTGTCCTGTGGTCTAGGTGGAGGGCAAGCCGCGGCTAATCCTGTCCAGCGCGTCGCAGCCCCCGGTGGTGTACCAGTGGAACCGCAGCCAACGCCAGTTCGCCTTCTTCTCGCAGATCGCAGACACAGCGGATGTGCAGATGGTGAAGCACTTCTGGATCCGCAAGGTGTTGTGTGCCTGTCCAATTGATGCCTGTTGTTAATGCTCCATTTGAGTCCTTGAAGGGACGTACTGTACACTAACCAGGATTTCCTCCTGCACTTTAGGCCTAACCCCAGATTCACTAAGTCCCCTGAAAATATAACTTAATTGTATTACAAATGTAATTTCTAACTTTTTTTTTTAACAAAACATGTCAAATTTCATGTGAAACTACATAACATTAAAATTATTTTGGGGGCCCCATAAGACAGCCTCAAATGCCGTAAATGGCCCTCGAGCCCTCCCTGGTATATACTATGCTTTGCAAATACTTTTGTCAAAAGAGTTCAGCTTTCGGCCACTGAACTTCAGGAAGACTCTTGAAGATGTTCCGTCTCTACAACCTCTGAGATATCAATTGAGCACAACCCACAGACTCAAGTGCCTCATTGCTTATCTAACACTGTTACACTTAATCGCTGACCAAATTTCTTTAATAACAATTAATTTGATCCGTTGCGATTGAGGAAGGGATTGTAGTTACTCCGGCAATGTTACTCGGCATGCGTTCATGCGTCGCGCTGCCAGACACACACTCGCTACAAAAAACTTGACAAGGAGGCGATGAACACCGTAGAAATGAAATGTCTTTGCAATCACACTGATACCCCAACCACAGATGGTGCAAAGATGCACAGATGACTCCCTAACCCAACTGCAAAATATTCTTGTTACCGACGTAGATGTGCTTGGTCTAACTTGGACGCGCATAGAATCTTCAGGTGGAAGGTGTAGGTTTACGCTCGATTGACCACAGCTATCAGCCAATCAGAATCGAGAACCGGACCGCACAGTGTTAGATAATAATAATAATAACAACAATGTCATTATGACTCATATTGCTGCTATTGTTATTATGATCTAGGTGCTGTACCTGTGCCTGACGCGCTTCATTGGCGACTCCAAGATCCTGCGCTGGGAGGGTCCCCAGCGCTTCGTGGAGATCCAGACGCTGCCGTCGCGGGGCTCCATGGCTGTGTACCCCTTCGCCGTGGGCCAGAGGCAGTACCTGCTGTTGGGCAGCGACTACTCCTTCTCCCGGGTCTACCTGTGGGACGACCTGACACAGCGCTACCAGCCCTTCCAGGAGCTGAACCTGTTGGCCCCGCGAGGCTTCAGCCTCATCTCCGTGGACAACAAGGATATACTATTGGCCGCAAGCTTCAAGGGGAAGACCCTGGCCTACCAGCACCTGGTGGTGGATCTCAGCGCCAAATAATTAATCCATAATGATAATCAATAATAGATGTATGAGGTTCCTTATGTCTTAAAGTTATATCCAGGGGTATAGTGGACATGGTACGCGGGGGTACGCAAAAAAATATCTGTGTTTGAATACAAAAATGGGGTTGACATGATGAAGTCACAAATCGCGTACCCCCACTTTAAAAATCCCCACTACATATCACATATTCAAGTTTGTTTTGTTATGTCTGAAACAAAAGAAACTTGAAGATTTGATCATCATTTTTAAATAACCCTTAGAGATGTCGTGGCTTGGTTTCAAGAGGGTAATAATAATAATAGTAATAATAATAATAATAATAATAATAATAATAATAATAATAACTAATCATAATAATAATAACTAATCATAATAACAAATGATAGAAAAACAGATGGGGTTTTCCATTAGCTGCTGCTACATGTCTGAAAGTAAGCTCACTGTATGACAGAGTTGTTTTGTTTATTTGTTTGTTTGTTTGTTTGTTTGTTGGTTAGTTGGTTTTGAATGTAGATCCAGATCGAGAAAAGTCAGGATTACACAATGTATGGACTTTGGAGTTACAGACTTAGCAAAACACTTAGCCCGCATCTCTGTAATCAGGTCCTCTAGATTTCAAATCTCTCTCAGCAATATAAATATATAGTCTACGTATAAAAGGTATAGTTGAAATAACATCAATAATATACTAACTCAAGTTCCGTATGTGATGACATCTCAATCCAGTCTTGATGGAACTGTAACACTTAAACAAACATGCTGATCGTCATTGCATTGCAAATAATACATTTCAGCACTGACAAATGAATAGAACATGGCAGAATCCCCGGCTCAGGGGTGTAGGAATACCGTAAGGATTGGGATTTAGGATTGACCTTGAATATCCATGTGGTGTATTCCAAGAGGCAGGCTCAGTACTAAACCAGGTTAAGTTAACCTTGAGTGAGTGGTAGATCATCTAATAGAAGGGCCTGGAATCCTCGTTGCCATTACTGAATGACACCTGCAGGTAATCTCTTAGTAACCTGAGAAAACCCATGCAGCTTTCTGTGATCGTTACGATCTGAAAGACAGCATGGATGATCGTCCCAAAGCGCTAGCCTTGAGGTAGGGAACCAATCCGAGAGAAGGGAGAGGTAGACAGATGATGACCATGCTCTTGGAATACCCTTGCTGTGCAAACTTGAAAACAAAAAATGGTGGTGAATGACCTTCACAGAATGCTTTGTCAGCTACTTCACAGAAGATCGAGATTTTCTGAGCAGCATTAGAAACTGAAGGGCATGTCTTTTTCGCAGGGATGGACAGAGCATTTTTGGCTTCAACTCGCTCCTCACACATAGACTGCTTTCACACCATTGGTTCAGCCCACTGTCTATATTGAAGATGGACCAATGGGCTAGCCCCCTCTAAATTGTTGGCTGGTCACCAAGGTGAAAAATGCCCTGTATGCCAGATTACCAGTCAAGACCAAAGTGTACACCATTGCATTGCACATCGCCTACTCCTTCATCTGTTGCCAGCAATTATCATGTATTGATTTCAAAATGCATGTAGCTCTCTTACTGTATATGCAGTGTAATCTTGAGATTAATGACTGTTATTGCATATAAATGAGGTCAATTAACATGTGTGTATTCAGCAGCGCTCTAATGACCAAATACTATATAGTCTATTTTGGCTCGTGGCCAACATGCCATGATGAGAATATTTCTTTCATCCTTATACTGTGACCTTGCGTGCATGGCTTATATAATCTTATGCTGTGAGAAAACAATGGTGATACTGTATGTCAGTTTTAATTTTAAGGAAATTACTTTTACTGTGGTCAATCAATTAACACTTTTCATTGGTGCCTACACTTACTTTAATTAAAAACACATGCATCTAACACACACCATCCATTGGTGTACTATACATTTGCATTAAATTTACGTAAATAGCAATACAAAGCCCCAAAAGTTTTTTTTGTTTGTTTGTTGTTGTTGTTGGTTGACATTCTCTCTTGAAAGTGTTGAACTACATGTGTCAGCATGTAATATTATGTACCATACCCAAACCCTAATCCTCTTAACAGTAAGGTACAGTATAAATGCATAATGTCACATGTCACTTCATACTTTGTTGCACTGTAACTATGAGCAGAAGAATAAAGTCTAACCATGTTCGTCTTTATGTTGGCTCACAGCATTTTCACACTGTTTTTTTCTCTTACCAATTAAGGTTTAATGAGAAATATTTGCACCACAGACTGTAGTCTACTTCAGAGACTCACAAATAATTCGGAACATAACAATTAACCCAACAAGTTTTGCCGTCATTACAGGAAAAAAAAAACGAACAGAGTGTTGTTGTACAGTACGTATGTATTTACAATAAGTCAGAATTTGCTGTTTCGTCTATAAGTATTTTACGTATGGCCTACAGTGTTTGCCCAGGAATGCATTACTGGTTGCCATGAGTGCAGCCTTAACACAGTTATGCTGAGCCAGCCGTGGCTTAGTTGGCTGGGTACTTGACTGCTACGAGGGCGACCCAGGTTTGATTCCCTACCTGGGTCATTCCCCGATCCTCCACCATCTCTCTCTCCCACTCATTTTCTGTCCCACTCTTCACCCTCATGCAAAGATGAAAGTAAGGAGAAGGGAGAAAAGGGACCTCAAAGCAGATTTGTCCTGGTGCGTGTTTCCCAAAAGGACTTGACAATTACTGTGCAAGCTTGAGCAGTGCTTAGGTATGATGCGCCCCCTATAGGTAATACATCTGAAATAGGTAGGACACTACAGTTACTCTACCCATCCCCTGCACATGCACGTAATATTTCATGGCTAGTGCAAGTGTGAGGAACAGTGTATGTGCAAACTTTTAGTGAAGATGTGACCCATTTCTGATATTTAAATTCTGCAAAGCCCCTGGTGTAAGTCTGGGGGTGTAAATCTGGGGGGAGAGGGGCTTTTGTAGGAAAACATTCTGTGCAACTGAATACCAATCTGGTCATAATTCCCTAATATCTCATTAAGTCTTTGCACCTACTGTATGTAACTGGTCAATGTTACGCACTTTAGACTTTGTGAGCCTCTCATTACATGGATATTTGTGCAAGTTAGTGATTTTCTTTCCGTCTAGTCTTTCCATTAACTGTGCCTCTGAAATGTTGCATACTTCTGATATGATTTGTCTACTGTACTAATACATTTATGTTGCACCAATTGTGCCATTGTTTTTTTAGTACTTCTATACTTTTTCTAATATATTTTTTGTCAATATTTATATTTATCACCCAGTGAGCAGACGGAACGTCTTCTGATTGGCTGAGCAGGTGTCCTTTATTCCCCAGTAGCAGGACACCTATGATGTCATGCGGGCGTCCAAGTTGCTTCTTTTCTAACTTTCTGGCAAAGTGCCGTTACTAGTTCTATCGCATCTGGTTGTCTAGTCAAGACCGCGTCGTTAGTTCTATCGCATCTGGTTGTCTAGTCAAGACCCCGTTACTAATTCTATCGCATCTGGTTGTCAAGTCAAAAACCCAGTTGTCAATTCTATCGCATTTGGTTGTCAAGTCACTCCAACATTCTGCACGCGTCCTTACATGCCTCCGATAGAGGCGCGTCTCACTAGATAAGGAAGTGATGCCCATAGCAACGTACCAAGCGCAGTGGTGAATCTACTTTCTCACGAAGCCTTAGATCAACATATTAATAAATTAATACTTAAATGCTTGGCAAAGCGAACAGCCCTTCGGCTGCGCCGTCGGGCTGTTTAGAACGCTCCGCCTCGTCCATCATTTTCCCTTGATATCGGGACACCTCGTCGTCCGCTATTCCATAGCCTACATAACCCCCTACAACACCCCCCCCCCCCCACACACACACACACACACATACACACACATGTAATGAGT
>NC_085859.1:42157425-42249925 GCF_034702125.1 Engraulis encrasicolus | reverse complement strand
GGACTTTCACTTTCTGGCTAGTCTGGAGATTCAGGACAATCCTTGATGGGCCGCTTCATGTCAGTTTCAAGTTGTCTTAGCTTCTTTCTACATTCACCTACCTGTAACTTACCTAAAGGTCTACTTGTATTAACTCTCTATTAAACTATGCATAGGAAGTGTTCAGATGAAAACCCCTTTAAGTGCTTTTTCAGACATCTTTAGATCTTTTTTGTAAAATATAGTAATCTCCTAAAAAAGAAGTCATTTTTATGTTAAAAAAGGACAATAATCCTGGCCAAAATCAACAAACGGGTTAGCAGATTGTTAAGTTTACTAAAATAATACAAATACCGCCTATTTCTTTAAACTTGTCATGAATGCACTAAGAGGGTCTTGCATCTGAATTCTTTGTGTATTCTCATTCATCTGCCACAGATGAGTAAATGCGATGCCTATGTAGTATCTGCGCTGCATCCTGTGATCCTACTGGTGAGCGCAGTGGGATTTTTTATTTTAATTGCAAAAAAATATGTGTGTATTGAGTTGCACAAATCACTGTAATAGATGGTCAACTTAATGAAAAAACAATTATTGTCTCACACTCATGCAAACTTCATGCAATGATTTTTTCATTTGACCAGCATTTTGGCTTATGTCTTTGTCATTGAGATGACCCTGATAAATTGTGTTTTTTTTTTTTTCATTAAGTTGACTATCGGATCGCTGTGTGCACCTCACCCGGTGTGCATTTACTATAACTAAATATAGATTTAAAATGGTTGCAAGTTAACAAAATAATTGTACCTATAATAAAAGGCGTTGTACAGTATAGGAGCCTGTTGTTGTTTCAGTTCTTCATATTCCTCCTTCTTGGGAAGAGTGGGCGGGTTTGGGCATGATACTCCGGAGCTGAAAAAGGGGCTCACTTCGGGAGTGCTGGAAGCACTGTTGCCAGACTGGGCGGTTTCCCGTCCAATTGGGCTGCTTAGGATGACTCTTTGCGAGTAAAAAAAAAATGACAAAAAATGGAATTTGTGTGGGTTTTTTTTTTTCTTCAAATATATGGCCATTGGAATCAATAGAATGTAGTTCATATTGGGTGGGATTTGGTGCTTCCAGGCGGGTTTTGAGCATTTTTTTTGGACTGGAACTCATCAGACACACCTGGCAACCCTTACTTGAAGCAGGGATGTTAGCCTCTGGACAAATGTTTGAATATGTTATGTAACACACACACACACACACACACACACACACACACACACACACACACACACACACACACACACACACACACACACACACACACAGGCAGTAAAGTTAAGTAGTTCTCAATTCGCTGTCAGCAGCACCATCACACTCCAGCACTCACCCACGTGTTGTTTGCCTTGCTCACATGGTAATGATAAAAAAGCAACGAATTACAGTTATGGCTATTTATTTAAGAACTTATGAGGAATTCTTCTGTGTGTGTGTGTGTGTGTGTGTGCGTGTGCGTGTGCGCGTGCATTTATGACAACCCATTAGGGTAAGACACTGTGTGTGTGTGTGTGTGTGTGTGTGTGTGTGTGTGTGTGTGTGTGTGTGTGTGTGTGTGTGTGTGTGTGTGATCTTCGAACATCCAGGTGTTAAACGTTCTCTCAATCTGCTGAGAATGGCCATTTGTTGGCTGCCAGCAAGACCTAGGCAAGCTGTGGGCCTCATTCATTATCAGAGAGACAATGGACCAAATGGCCCTTTGAAACCCTCAGCATGAGTTCATCACCATTATTCTTAGCATCCAAGATTATGGAAATCCTAGGGGCTCTCAAGCTTTTTCGGGCAGAGGACCCCAGTAACACTTAACTTTATGTAGGCCTATGTGTTGTGTCATGATACATTCATACCTATTGTAATAAACTGCACATAAACATGACTCAACATTCATCAAAGCAAACCTTTCATTGACGTAGACAAGCAGAAGAATCTTAAAATAAAGTTTTTTTCCAATGTTTTGTTTTGTTTAGGTCTTAAAAGTTATAACTGCCAGACAGGCTTTTTGGACAATGAATTTACAGTTTGGAGGGGCTATATCTCTGGAGGACACTGTTCCAACTTGTACTGAGGCAAAATGCAAACTACACAGGGCCTACACTATACAGTGTGTTGTCATACAGCAGGGCTATTCAATTAGAATTTCATCTGGGCCACATTTCGAAACCCAGAACTGCAGTCGGGCCACACATTTTCAGACATCACGACCACTGAAATGACACTTAAAATCAGTAGTCCACAAACAAATTTTAAACATGTTCCTCTAACCTAAAACTTAACCACATTGAATGTGAATGTATAAGACAAGCAGACGATTCACAAGCAAATAATGTGTTGTACTGCAGTAACAAAACTGAAATGTATACTGCTTCAGTTGGGGGCCATGCCTGGGCCGCATGTGGACTGCATCTGGGCCGCATGTGGCCCTCGGGCCTCCAATTGAATAGCCCTGTACTACATGATAGAGGGGTGCGTATTACCCATAGATGTGAGGGGGAAATTATGCCTGTAACCAGTGGTGTAGTCTACTTCATGGGTATACTGTATATTTGAGCATTTTTTGAAGTGGGTATACTGTATATATTGGTGCTATTGAAAACAATGGATCAATCAATTTAAAGTGGTTATACTGAAATCCCTAAATTTAGAAGTGGGTATACTCTGTATACCCGCGTTCTACTAGACTACACCACTGCCTGTAACTATCACAAATAAAGTTCTGTGTTTTATGAGTTATGTCCATTCCCTTGAATTGAGTGGCAATAGGGCGGCGGCGTTTACATATCTACTGTATCAATAAAGGATGTATCAATATTGGCCATAGCAATATTGGGTCTATGGTGACTCCCAGGGAAGAGAGGCGGAGGCTAGGCTCCTCCTTCCTCAGGGCTGGGGGTACCTGCTTTAAAAACTCCTCTTCCAAGTTCCCAGCCAGTCACAAGAGACAGAAAGACAAGTAAAGCTCAGTCTGCAAATATGGTAAGTCTTGGTTTTTTTTGCAGTGGGTTTACTGTTGATTATTACTTATCTGTTACTCATCCATTTCCTCAATCTCCTGTTGTCTCAGATGGTGCACTTGTGCACTATATTTCAGTGTATAATTACTATAATACACCATACGCACTGGAACATGAACAATAACGAAGTGCACAAGTGCACCATTTGAGATCCAGCATCATTTTGAGAATATCACAAGTCTTTGGCAAGGGCTTTATTGTAGATGGTGCATTTAGAACTACTTACAATATGTAGGCCTACTTTCTTATGACAATTCTTTAATCATTCAGTAACTAACACACATGTGTCATTCATGATAAGTGTTTAATTTATTGATGGATTTGTTATTGATAATATTGTTCTGCAAAGTTGCACGTTTCTGACTAGTTCTTATCACACTAAATTCACTCCTTGTACTCACTGTATATTTATTTGCGACCTGACGCCACTCTCACAGCTGAGAGAACAGCTTAGGTTTAGGTCCACTCTGCAAATATTATGTTCAGCGTGTTCTTGTGTCAATAGTCTGGGTTTTTTGCCCTTTCTGTCATATACATTATATACAGTATGCTACATTTCTGTAGTACTCCTATGTAGGCCTATATTATTTTATTATTGCTACCTATCATTGCTACCTGTCGGTCATACTCTAATTCCAATATTTCTGTGGCACTAAATGAAACTCTCTCTCTCTCTCTCTCTCTCTGTCTCTCTCTCTCTCTCTCTCTCTCTCTCTCTCTCTCTCTCTCTCTCTCTCTGCAGCGGTGTCTAGCCCTTGCCCTCCTCCTGTGCTCTCTGGCAGCATTCGCTAATGCTGCCTGCTATCAGACAATGAAGAAACCATCAAGTAGGCCTACTGTACCTATTTCAGTCCATATACTTAACATTACAGTATATTACATTATATTTAGCTGAGATGTATTGTACCTATTCCGAGCCATATTTTACAAATCATTACAGAGTTGTGTAATCGTTGTAATCATAACTTTGAAGATATTACATGCTCAGGCGTATTATGTAGACATGACATTATCGTTATAAAGTCACATATTTATGAAAATTAAATGTGAATATGTCTACTTTTCAGTGAATATGATATGAATGCCTGCACTCTCTAGGCTGTACTGTACTGCATACATTGAAGAGATTTTTCAGCATTTTTTATTTTTTAAAACTAACATTGTTTCAACTTTGAATTGTAAAGTTGTAAAGGGCAGCAATGGACAGCTACTCATCAAAGATCCAGGTAAGAACTGTTTGTGTGCGTGTGTGTGTGTGTGTGTGTGTGTGTGTGTGTGTGTGTGTGCAGAGAGAGAGAGGGGGAGATACAGCGAGCGAGCGAGAGAGAGAGAGAGAGAGAGAGAGAGAGAGAGAGAGAGAGAGAGAGAGAGAGAGAGAGAGAGAGAGAGAGAGAACGACTGGAAATAGAACGTTGGGAATTGTCTCTGTGGTTGCGATCAGGGATAAGATTGACAGTTGCGATTCTCTTCTAGTGTGCGGTGCACCCCGACATCAAAATTGGACACAAAATCGGGAGTCGTGTAGTTTGAGTGCGGCTTTAGAGGCATCTCTCTTTCTCTAGGTCTGTGTAAGCCTAGACTATGTGTGTGCACGTCTGTCCTTGCTTGAATGCATGTGTCCGTGCTTATATGTGTATGTGTTTGCAGCCCAGGACCCGTGCCAAGATGACACAGATAAGGACTGGCATGAGGTGGGCTCCTCGTGGACCAACAGCCAGTGCATGGAGTGCTCCTGTGGAACCGGTGGGATGGGCTGCTGTGACCGGTAAGTCCTGCTGCACACAAGAGCGTGGCTTGCTGTAGCGGCAGCGAGAGGACGGAGCCATCTCCCATACCTTTACATAACACTGATTCTTGAGAAAGTGGCTAAAACAGGTTGTAATGTTGACAGAAAAAAACAAAGTGAATTACAAAATTATATGGTATATCCTCGTAGACTAAGGTCTTGGCTTTTCAGAAATGCACAAGGCCAATCTCCCCATTATGTATTTTTTTCAGAAATCAGGCTTTTCTCCGATCATACCTTGTTTTTTGTCAACACCGTCAGACACAATTAAAAGTTATTAAAATTGTATTGATTTGGTTGCATATGTATCTGGAGTTTTTAAGTGATTATGTGTATTTTTTGGTTCACACATATGCCTTTAAATGTTGAAAATTCACTTTTGTTCTATTTTAATACTGTTTCATGTGTTCTAATTTTAAAATATGTACCGTCATACGATGCTTACTTAACGCCTAAATACAACAAACATTTTTTTGTAATTTCACAAATATTCGTGTAGGCTTAAATTGGCTATTACTTTGATATTTCAACAACTCCTAAGGAAAATGTTGTAAGCACATTCCTTTAAAATGTCCAAAACTCCTTCTTACGGTGGTGACTTAAGAACTGACAGTGGTGACAGTAATCTGAGAGAGGTGAAAGTGGCCTAATTAGTACCTGCATTTAGCAAAATAAATAGCCCTCTCAAGTCAATGGCATCTTGCATAAACACTTTATTTTTGTGTGTGCACAGTATGAGCATGTGTTTTTACTTCATTAGTTAGATTACCTAGGAAGTAAGCCACTGGTTGTTGAAAATGTGGTAAAAACAGCTTTTAAGTTGTTCAAATCCAAAATATAGAGGTGTATTATCATAGATGTAGGTCTTGGCTGTGCAGTAAATGCATTGACCAAGCTCCCCATGTTTAACATTTTTCATAAAATGGGCTCTTTCTTGTTTTGTCAACAGCGGCAGACAGAATTAGAAGTAAAAACACATGTTTACTGTATTAAAGTGAATTACTTTAACATAACTGTAGATACTTATTGTATGCATATTCTTAAAACATGTCAAAAACACGTAAAACATGAAAACGAACTCCATCAGATGTCACCACCGTCAGGTTTTCTGACAAAAAAACCTCCAAATGCACCTCAGTGGTGGCTAGAGTATCATTTTGGATCACAATTATTACTAACATGCCTAGTAATGTTTCATTAACCAGCACAATTTAGTATAATATGGAACAACATGATGAGCAGAACAAAATCTGACGGTGGTGACATCTGACGGTGTGAGACAAAAAAGCACTCTTTTAAATATTATGCATTGTTTGTTCACATTAGCCATTTCATTTTCGCTCTGTTTCTTGGGTGCTTCATACCTTTTCTGAAAAAAATTATATTTATTAACATTAATGTAATACAATACTATTAAAACCCCCGACGGTGTTGACAGTTTATGGTTGGGACAGTACCAGTGTCCAAACAAATTAACAAATTGAGGACAAAATAATAAACTTACAGGAGCTTCAGTGATGGTGAAGTAGGCAGTAGAGCTAAAGGTTTGAAAAGGGGTCCTCAGTAATGAAAATTACCTTGTGCATACCTGATTTTATTGTCTTTTAGAAAAAATCTGACGGTGGTGACCAATATGCTGGACACATTTTGAGCAATCAGTAAATAATAGTAAATATTGTTTTACATCCACTATGTGCACATCTGTAGAACCACTTTAATATGGTCTTCCCCATCATGGTGATATTGTTCAATTCTGTTAGTGATTTTTGTATTTTAAGTCAATTGAAATGATGATGCCAGTCCTTGGGACAGGCGTTTTTACAGGGTGTGGACAGGTTTATAGCCATGAAAAGTAATAAAATTACACTTAAATATTTCAAACAAAAATGTATTCGTGTGACAGACCCCTTGGCCATTACCTGGGTTCATTTTGTTTGTGAAAATTTAGTTGATTTTCAACAGAATTAATATTTTACTGCAGGGACATGTTTTTGCCAAACTTTCAAGAATCAGTGATAATAGAGTGATGTAGACATACTGTGCAGTACCTAGAGTATACTATGTGACTTGCCACAATAAAACAGCCCACATTTCTTTCAGAGACAAACTGAGAAAAAATAGGCTACTTTTTTTTCCAAAGGTGTTTTTTTTGTAAACTTTTTTTTTCAGATTTTACAATTCTCAAAACCTACGATGAACTCAATATGCTCCTGGGCCTACCTGCAGTCTTTTTTTCCTCATGGCTAGTCACATATAAGTTTTAGGCAATCCCAACATGGGATCTTCACCGATAGTAATACTGATTTATGAAATTGCACTAAATCCAATGTGAATGCTTTGCAGTTGCTTATGCATAGTCTCCAGATTTGGAGTGATGTATAAAATTGCACTGAATTGAATGTGTATGTTTGTTTTTGTATTTTTCAGTATGGGAAGGCCCTTTGGATTCCCTGAGGATTGTGAGGTGCTATACGACTGGAAACAGTGCAATTATGAAGTGGTGAAGAAGAACGATCACAGCGTGCACTGTCCCCATGGAGCTGTTGGCAAATGAGCTTATTATTTTGAAGAGTGAAGTGCACGCCCGACATGGAGCAACACATGTTGCTATTCTCTGAAATGTAAAATAAATAAATAAATACATGCATAAATAAATAAACAAATAATAGATGAATAAATGTTTTTTTGTGAGTGAACAAAAATTTGAAGCGGTTATATATGTTGTTAACAGGTCATTAAACATTGTGTCGAAGTGAAATTTCTTTAATGTTGTCCTATGTAAAGATATAGAAATCTGCAAAAATGTGAGGGGTGTACTCACTTCTGTGACATAGCCTACTGTAACTTGCCAAAATATTTAGCCTATTGGTTACTGTTTACATTGCAAAGCGTCTCGTGCTTGTGTTTATATTTCCTTCACTCCAGATGGCAACTTTCTCGCATACAAAACTTTGCTTTTACATTACATTACATTGCATGCTTGGCATGAAAATGTTGTTGTCTCAACAGGAGACTCTTGACCAAACTCTTCTACTGAATTGTCCACCAAGTTTCTTCTGTTTCGTTAACAACATGGCAGCCGTTTAGAACAGTACATGCTGTGTCCATCGTTCAAGCGCTGCAATTTTGACCATTTTTAGCTGCATCCAGGCACTCTCAGTGCATTCAATATACCGACATTGTCAGCGTGAGCGCCCTACACACTGAAACATAGTGCCCGAAGTGCGCAATGTGAGACACAGAATATGCTTCACCAAACATGCTCTTTAACCCCTTTGCGTAGAGCCTCTGTTATCACCTAAATGCCTTGCCTAGTAAACTAGACCCACCCGCCAGCGGGCAAAATTATTTTTGGTAACACTTTATTTTAGCGTTACATCTATTAGCACTAACACATACTGCATTAATGCCTGTGTAAGTTACTACTTACTAATAAATATAAATCTAGGCTTGCTGGTCCTTACTAAGTTATATTGGTAATAAATCCCTAATGGTGCATGAACAAAACATTTGTGAATACATGCCTAACAAATGTTTTATTTAGCTTAGTACAAGCCTTACAAGTTACTTGTACAGGCATTAAACTCTTCTCATTTGGTTTTAACTCAGCAGCGGAACATTGTAACTGTTTGGGACTCACGGTCGATAATAGAGTTCTGGAAACATTCGCTGTCATGATGTAGATATTTTGCTGTCAATTTAATATCCTTGTGGGGCATTTGTGGGACTGTTGTAGGCTAATTAAGAGAGCAGCAGTCAGCGTTATTGAAGATTTCCATCCCCATCTCCATCTGGGGTTTGTCAGGCGCGCACTCATGCCGACGTTATTGAGCTCGCACAGTTATGTTTACTAAGTTCATGTCATGAATGGACGGCTACCAAACGTCAGCCTAATCAATAGCATAAGCTACGGAGGCTAAATAAAATGCATTAATCGGGCAGGTGTGTTAAATATCCAGGAAACAATAAAAAAATCAACCATGTTATGAGATGTAATATGGGAGAGAATCTTCAGTGCACGATGGAGACAACTGATAGAATATGCATGCCACCCTGTGAGCACTATTACCACGTGTAGCATAAACACCCGAAGTTTTGCTCATATACATATATCTTCCCCAAATAAAAAGCACTTTTAAAATACAAATAATCATTTTTTAAAAATGTATTTAATGCTAATTAACTCCAGAGAACAATGTCCCGTCAAATATTGCCCCGCGCCGCATGCTTTTGCGCCGCTTCCCGCACAACCGTATCTCTGTCATCTGTCAAATTAACGTTAAACTTTGTGGTGCATTCACGTTATTGTCCGTTTTCCGTGGTTGGGCAACGCTTTCGCTGCCTATTCATTTGAATTGCCCGACTGCTGCCTAGCGACCCACTAGTTTGACGCCCTTTCAGTACCGTCACATGGTAATCAAACATTTCAAACAAGCAATTTAGGGTTAGGGTTAGGTTTAGGGTTAAGGTTAGGGTTAAAGCCATATTATGTAATATTAAAAGTTGTCTATTGACAAATTTGATTGTTATCATTCATAAGTATTAGTGTTCGTATATTCCTCATATTCAGCAAGTGAATGTACTCAACAGTGTAACACTCCAATTTTAGATCCCTTAAATATGTAAAGACTAAGAAGAGTATCCAACTCATTAATACACTTGACAGCTTCGATGTAATGTAAGATAGCCCCCTCTTCTTTTTTTCTCTTTTTTAAAAATATTTTCTTTCTTTATTTTTGTCTTGTGCTATTATTATTAAATTTATTTGACCTTATTTTGTCTATTATTGTCTTCTGTCTCAAGTTTGTATGTTTTGTATTTCTCGAATATGTACAATTAAGAAAAAAAAACAAAAAAAAAAAAAAAAAAAAAAACACTCCAATTGTCGCTCCGCCATCTTAACTACGGGATGTCTAGAAGGACACGTCATGAATTTCGCCCTTTTCGTTTGCATTTCGACAAGAAAGTCGGAGGCCCACAAGTTCCACGCACACTCCAGCCCAGAGGTGGCGGTAATGCGCTGGTTGCCGCCTCCCATTATAGCCACAAGCAGAAGAACGAGAATAAGCAGCATCTCTCACACAGATAGAGTGACTTAGCAAAATTGTTAGTTGTCGATCGACATTATGGAGATGGACCATAACAAATAGTCGGCTATCTGATGAACAGTTTCACCCATCACCAAGGAAGCGCAGAAGAGATCCAGACAGAAAAGGATTTCGGGGAATCGTGAAGACGAAAGTCAACATAGGTGACAACATGAGTGAGAAGGGTTTTCAACAAGATGCTGAAGTTGCCTGTTTTCTTCTCGACAGGTAATTCCAAAAGCTTAGTTTAGCATTTTTGTTTTTTTTTGAAAGTTGAAATCAGTATTCCCCATGTGTTTGACGTTTTTTTTTTTTTTTATTGTTTGATTGATAGCTCCCTGTTAGGCCTACTGTCCAGTCAAAGCTGTATAGCTAGCACAGCTATGTCGCTTTTAGTTCGGTCTTCCTGTATAGGGGCCTGTCAAATAAGCCAATATAATGAAACATACCAAACTAATTTGAAGGTTATTTAACGGAGCCCATATAACGTGGCAAATGTTCTGCTAACTGAAAGGCATTTGTTTATCATTGCTGGTGCCATTCGGTAAATTTTCAGGGAGGTAGTTTTCGCGATTACATGTCCCCCCGAATGAAAAGGGGTTAGAACTAATGAAATATGTGATGAAAATACGATGGCGATTTCAAAGTCTAAACGTATATCACTGCTACAGCTGGGGTTTTGGTCAGACAGACCAAAGTTCCTAGTTCAATGTGACTTCAGCTGTGTATGTGGACCAAAACCCTTCTTATGTGTATCGTACTGGCTGCTGTGGTAGGTCTGTCTGGGATGGGTACACATTTTTGGGGGGTGAAATTTAGTTGGTTCTGCCTTGTCTTTTAGCCTTTATATGTATTTTTGCTGACTGAAAATGGAGTAGATACTAAACAACATGAAGCACATTTGGATAGTTCCTTGCCCTTTATTTTCTTTGAAATGGTTGGAGACAGTTCTACAATGGTTTACTGTAGATTGGCCTTGTAAAGCATCAGTCTGCATATATAGCTGCCCCACCGTTGATTGTTCAGGCACTTACACATCTTTTTCTACAGTATGGATGGGGCATTGATGATCCACAGACCATCGAAGGATTTGCTGTTGTTGGGGTTGGCGAGATGGTGCATCTACATCCACGGTGCCAACCTACAACAGGTTCTTCACACAGACACTCCTATTACGGTAGTCTACCTTACTTTCACGACCACAAAGGCTGTCTATTTAATTATCTACACTAGTGAGAAGTCTCATAAAACTGAGTATTTTAGTACTAGGACTTACAGTAATGACTGGAAATACTTAGACCATGTAGTGTCAGGTGTTGATGTTCAGTAGGTATCGATGAAGGCTGTAGCCTCATAATACTCATGAACGGCCATCCGGGTACTTTGCTCCTAAATGTGCGTTACGCTCCTTTATGGGTGAAAACAAACCGAATGCCTCATCAACTTACATGCTACATCGGCTACTCTAAATGAACACAATCCATGCTTCAGTCACGGTCGTTTCTTAATATTATTTGAACAGCCGGCAACACAACATGTTTTCGGCATGTTGCGCGTGAACACCGTTTGTCTACAGGTCCTTATCTTTCGTTTATTAAACTCCAACATCACCAATTGACTTGCATTGCCTGTTTTCCCCCACAAATGGGCGTAACGCACATGGAAAACGTCACGCCGTTCATGAGTATTCACACTGTTCTGCTGGTGAAATGCCTTACTATGGGGCACCTAAGTCTCCACCCCTTCCGGGTGGCTTGTGGGGCTGGCAACGCAAAAACTTTTGACAGGGCTGTAATGGACTGATCAAAGCTATTTTCCGATCCACCTCGCATTTCCCCGTCGATCACGCATATGCTGTGCCTCAGAATTAATAACAACTCATGGTGTGCTTGTTGACTTCACTTGGCAAGCGATTTTTGAGTTGTGTGTGCGCAAAAATATGTAATTATTTGAACTACACAACAGACGTTGCATGTCCGACGTGCAGCCACTTAAGCCACGGTGCAGCGGTAGGGTTGGCTGTGCCTCGGTTCACGTCAGATATGCGAGGCGCACGTGTAGTCTCCAACACAGTTTTGCACAAAAGCTAAAATAACGTTTCTTGCGTGCCGAAAATGAGTGGTCTTACGACGCAAATCCAAACCTTTCAAATTCACTGTCATCATATGTGAAATCCGGAGCACATGCCAAACGGGATGAGGATTTAGCTTCTTCTTCTTCTTCTGTGAGGGTTTAATGGGCGAGTAGCGCTCAGTTCAGGCGCATGTCCGCCCTCTACTGTCCTAAAAGAGCCAGAGTCTACTTTCCCTAAATCTAAAGTATGAAAAAAAAATGTGTGCGTGTGTGTGTGCGTGTGAGTGTGCGTGTGTGTGCGCGTGCGTGCGTTGTGTCTGCGTGTGTGTGAGTGTAGGCCTACTAGTGTTTCAAATCCTGTCAAATAAACCTGTTTCTTTTAAAAAGGTGAAAAAAATACTCTGTCTAACACTAGTGACATAATTAACCAGACTGATGCCTTTACCCTGATTCCTAAGCTCTTGAAGAATTGGCTTCCTCTGAGAAATATATTTATCACAATGAAGTAATGCATGTTCCACTGACTCTTCTTTCCTGCAACATTCACAAAGACCTGATGGGTGTTTCCCTATGATGTGAAGTGACTTATTTAATTGAGTGTGCCCTATCCTAATTCTAGTGATAACTCTTTCCTCCTTTGTACTTCTTATCGCTACTCTTCCCTTTAAACCCACAGTTTTCTGAAAAACAAATAGATGCCTCCCCTTCACAGTCCTTTCCCAGTCACTCTGCCATTCCTTGATAAAATAATCTTTTATCAGTGATTTGCTTTCCGCTCTACTGAGAGTTACTTCCATATCTGGAACGTCTGCCACCACCGCCTGCTTCGCCAGTTGGTCAGCTTCCTCATTTCCCTCAACACCCCTGTGAGCAGGAACCCACATAAAAGAGACTCGCATATTTTGTTGAGACCTATAAAGGCTCTCATAGACTTCAATAATTATATCTTGTCTACTAGTAGACCTGAAAGATTGGATTGCTTGTAGGGCAGAGCATGAATCAGAGCATATAATTACTTCTTTAAAGTTGGCACTCTCCAGCCACTGAAGAGCATCTAAAATTGCCAACAACTCTACTGTAAATACGGATAAATTATCTGGAGTCTTCTTTTTGACAGCGATATGCAGAGACGGGATGACAAACGCGAATCCAGTGCACCCCAATTCGGGGTCCTTTGAACCATCTGTAAATACTGGTACAAAGCCGCCATACATGAATCTTAGCTTATCCTCCACCATCTGTGTTACATCAGTGGGTGGCTTGCGTGACCTCATCTTATCCAGGATACTGAAGTCCACATTAACAGGAGGAAACAGCCATGGGGGAGTTACAGGCAACGCCACAATGGGGGAAAACCGCATCTGAGCGAAAAGCATCACATCTGCAAGCCTATTACCTTTCCAACCAAAGCACTCCCGTTTACCCCGCTCACTCTCCCAACACATCTGCAAAGTATGAACTGCAGGATTAAGATTCTCTAAGTGCCCTTTGAGATTAACCCAATAGTGCATGATCAATTGTTTCCTTCGCAGGGCTAGTGGCATCTCTCCCACTTCTACCTGAAGGGCTGCTACAGGGGAAGTCCTAAATGCACCGCAGCACAGCCTTAGCGCCTGCGCCTGAATCACCTCCAACTTTTTAAGAGACGTCACTGCCGCAGAGTCATAAACCACACACCCATAATCCAGCACGGATCTAATCAAGGCTATATAAATCTTCTTCAAGGCTGATTTACTAGCCCCCCAATCCATCCCCCGAAGACAACGCATCACATTTAAGACACCCTTACATTTTTTGACCACATATGAGATATGAGAGTTCCATGTCAATTTAGAGTCCATCCACACACCTAAGAATTTAAAGTCCTTGACTTGTTCAATTTCCTGTTCATACATTTTCAGTGTCACTTTCATATTCCTCTTCCTTGTAAACAACAACATCTTAGTTTTCTCTATAGAGAATTTAAAGCCCCAAGCGTATGACCATTTCTCCACAGAATTGATTGCCCCCTGCACTTTTAACACTATATGGCCAATATTTTTCCCCCGCTTCCATACTGCAGCATCATCTGCGAAAAGTGAGAGACCAATGCCATCCTCAACCTTCTTGAAAACATCGTCAATCATAATGGAGAAGAGCAGGGGACTTATCACACTCCCTTGGGGAGTCCCATTTTCCACTGGGTAATAACCCGACAAGGCCGCTCCTATCCTAACCTGGATAAATCTGTGAAATAAGAAATCCTTAATCCAATTAAAAACACGCCCTGATATACCAAGGACACTTAACTTGATCATCAAGCCCTCTTTCCAAACCATATCGTACGCCTTCTCTACGTCAAGGAATACAGCCAAAACAGACTCTTTGTTAGCTTGAGCTTTCCGAACATCCGTCTCCAAACACACAACAGGGTCCATAGTTCCCCTCCCCTTTCTAAAACCACTTTGATGGATTGACATGCTACCTTTACTTTCTATATGATACATCAGTCTTTCAGCAATCATTCTCTCCATTATCTTTCCCATATGTGACGTAAGGGCGATGGGCCTATAACTGCTCGGGTTGGACGGGTCCTTACCTGGTTTTCTTATAGGGACAATAACTGCCTCTTTCCAGCTTTTTGGTAAAATCCCCAGCTCCCACACCTTATTATAAAATCCAACAAGTTTAGTCATTGCCATTGGCCCCAGTTGTTTAAGCATAGCATAACACACATTATCTTTGCCAGGAGCTGAGTTACCAGACCTCCCAATAGCCTTCTCCACCTCCACACGGGTAAATAGGGCATCCATCGCTCCTCCACTTCCCTCCCTCCTCCTAAGTACATCTGGGTAAGCTGCTTTTGTTACCTCCCGTCCACGCCTGCCTAAGACTGTCAAGTTATCAGAGCTGTGTATTTTAACCAGGGCCTTAGCTATCATTTCAGCCTTTTCCTCATCAGCTACTGCCACCTCATCTCTAGATTTAAGAACAGGGTATTGCCTCTCTCTACGAATCCCCCTCATACTTTTGATTGCACCCCAAACCTCCCCTACAGCTGTAGTTCTCCCCATCCCATCACAAAACTTGCTCCAACTTACCCTCTTTGCCTGTCTTACAACCCTTCGTGCAGTAGCCCTAGCCTTCTTATATGCCACTAAATTTCCAAAAGTCAAGGTGTCTCTTAACACATCCAGCGCTATATTCCTCTCTTTGATTGCTACACTGCATTCATCAGTCCACCATGGAACAGACTTCCTATTCCTTCCACCACCACCACCACCACCTCTACTCTTTGGAATACAGCCTTCTGCAGCCTCAATCAAAACTTTCCTAATTTCATTATCCATGGCCTCAATATCGTCATCAATCACAATCTTATCCAATTCTATTTCAGCAGTATATTTAAAGAGGTTCCAGTTAGCCTTATCAAATATCCATCTGTTACCAACCGCCCCCTGGGTTACAACCCCCCTAAACAAAAAAGTACTTACTATGGGAAAATGGTCACTACCTACCGTTGAGTCGTCCCTCACCTCCCATTCACATAAACTTGCAATGTTGCTACTTACCAACGTTAAATCCAGAGCAGAAGTATTTCCAGTGCGCACATCTATTCTAGTTCCTCTTCCATCATTAAGACAGACAAGGCCTTTCTCCTCCATCAGCTGTTCCAACACATTACCATTTGGCTCGTCTCTAGTGCACCCCCATAAAGTGCTATGTGCATTAAAATCACCACAAAAAACCACCCTACTATCCCCAATACCCTCCAGAGACAAAAGTTTATCCAAATCCAGAGTATTACAAGGATTGTAGTAATTAATGACACTCAATTTACCCTCTTCAGTCCAAACCTCCACAGACACATACTCTTGATCCTTTCCTATACCCACCTCTTTGAATGAAACTCCTTCCTTTATAAATGAAGCACAACCACCACCACCCCCTCCCACCCTGTCACACCTAACAGCCACATATCCCCTAATTCTAAAATCCAAATGCGGTCTCAACCAAGTCTCCTGAACACACACAACATCTGGCTTACACGGAAGATCATCAATAAATTTCTTGAACTCCTGCCCATTGGCAAGCAGGCTCCTGGCATTCCATTGAAGGATGTTAAACATTAATCTATCCACCTGGCTTCTCTGACCTAGCCTGATAGTACAACTCCTTACTCACATCTTCCCATGTCAAATCTGTCAACCCCAGATTACACATCGCAGCTTTCACAATCAATTGAGTCCTTTCTGACTTAGATCTAACTTCCATAGTAGAATTAATTACCGCCACCACAAACGTAACCAACTTCTTTACGTCGACAGAGACCACTTGATTTAACTTACCTGGATCTGTCCTAGGTCTCTGGCTACGCTCAGTCACGACCTCACCACCCCTAACTGGCTTAACCATTCTAGCTGCTGCCGCGTATGTAATCTTGTGCTGCGCCCTTACCTGTTGAATCTCCCTCTGCCTCTTCAATTCCTCGCAACCCCGAAATGCCACACTATGCTCCCCACCACAATTGCAACACACAGGTTTAGTACATCCACAATCGGCATACTCATGGTCCTCACCGCACTTAGCGCACCGGCGCTTTCCATTGCACATCTTAGCTATGTGCCCAAATCTTTGGCACTTAAAACACCTCACTGGATTGGGCACATATTCGCGTACTGTATAGCTCACCAGACCTAAAAACACCCTCACTGGAAGTATATCCTCCTCGAACTCCAACAGGACACCCTCACAATCTCGCCTCTCACCTCCACGAAATGCTTGCATGCGCTTCACCCCTCTCAGCTTCCCCCCCTGTAAGTTGGCCTCCACCTCCAACATAGACATCTCCAATGGAACTCCCCATATCACCCCTTTAAGAGATCGACCACGCACTCCCACATAACTTGCACTAATGACCTTCCGTTGTTCTATAGATTTTAAGCCAAATGCACGCTCACCTTGCCCCCTGTCTCTGCATATCACCAACAGGTTTCCATCATTCAGAACCACACCCCGAATAATATCCCCCACATCTTTCTTTAAAGCATTTGTCAGAGTGACTGGGTTCATGGATTTAAGTCCTCCCTCCTCCCCAAACCTCAAAATGACTTTAATCTCCACAGTTGCTCCTTCTCTATCTTGTGTAGGTCCTACCTGTCCTTCGCTGGCCCTCGTCTCCAGTACTGTTCCACTGCCATGTCCCTGCGTTGGCTGGCTAACTGCCTGCTGAAGATCCACATCATCCATTTCACAGCTACTCAGTTCTCCCTCACAAGACTCTGGCTCTTTTTCCGGACCAAGCGGAGTTTTCTTCCTCTTTTTTGTTTTCCCCATTTGTGAAGAAATCGATGCAAAGGGAAAGGAAATATCCACAACAAACTATCCCAAAGGATTCAAGTTTCGCGCGACAACCGGCGTCTGACGTCAACCCGAGGATTTAGCTTGACTCGCATTCAAAATTTTGAGAGATCCAGCCCCATGGATCGGAAGTAGAAGGGCGTGACTTAGGTGCCCCATTGTCATGAGCTCGCTCCTTGGCATCCTTCTTTGAGCTCTTGTCTCTTATCTCTCTCTCTCTCTCTCTGTCTGTCTCTCTCTCTCTCTGACCCTCTCTCTCTCTCTCCCTCTTGCTCTCTCTGCCTTGCTCTCTCGCTCTCTGCCCTGCCATCTCTCTCGCTCTCTCTGCCTTGCCATCTCTCTCGCTCTCGCTCTCTGCCTTGCCATCTCTCTCGCTCTCTCTCTCTGCCTTGCTCGCTCTCTCTCGCTCTCTCTGCCTTGCTCGCTCTCTCTCGCTCTCTCTCTCTCTCTCTCTGCCCGTCTGCCTTGCTCTCTCTGTCTCTGTCTCTCTGTCAATCTGGTCTGTCTCTGTCTGTCGTTATGTGTGTCTGTCTATCTGGTTGTCTCTGAGTGCATCTTAATATGGGACCTTGTCTCCTCCACTTGCCTCCTCCACTCGCTTCTCGTCATGATGACATCACTGACAACAGCATTATATTTCAATATCTTGCAAAAGCTCAATTGTAGAGTCTTTTTCTCGTTTGCAATTGTTATGGTGAATGAAAAACAGTCCCTCAAAAGTTGTTATGGCTAGGCTGACAGCTGGGAAACTTTATCGTTTTCTCCACGGAGGAGGGGCCAGGAGGCTGGGCGAGGAGACAAGCGCAAGTGGAGGAGGCAAGGTCACATATTAAGATGCACTCTCTGTCTACCTGATTCCCTCTACCTGTTAACTACCTTAATTACTTTCTATCATCTGCCACTCTACTCTCTGTTCTGTCTCTGCTCTGTCTGATTGTCCTCACCTGTCTCTACTCATTGTCTCTCGTTAACCTCCCAGCTGTATCCCATCTCCCTCGTGATTCCTCTGTGTATATCTAGTCCTGTCTTTGTGTTTGTCCTTGTCGGATCGTATTCAAGCCCAGCTACCTGTGTGTGTGTCTTTGTCTTGTTTTCGTTCCTGGCCACCTGTCTGTTTCCCAAACCCGAACCCGTACCGAACCTGCACCTGAACCCTCACCTGTCTATTCACCCAACCCGCTCTGCTGACTTCCAGTGATCGACCCGGACCGCCTGACTCTCTTCTCTCCTGCCCCGGTAATCCTGATCTGCCTTCTGTTTTTCGACAACTCTTTTGAATATCCCTGAACGGTACTTCTGCCCTATTTAATTTGTCCTGTTGTGTGTGTGTTTCCCCCCAGGAATTTCGGCCCCTCCATCATCAGCTCCCAGGGACGCTTCTCCACCACGGGGGGAGCACACACACACAGGCACCTGGACTCCTGGACTCTCCCATCTCCCTTTCCCCTGAAATATCAATAAACACCATAAAACGTGACGCACTTGGGTCCTCATCTGTCCGGTTCCATAACAACTATTTGTTGGAAAAGCTTTAGCACTATAATACTATCACTAGTTTTAGTTACTACGTAGTTACTAATTTTATAATTACTTAAACAGTCTTTTGTACATTATGACTTGATCATAACCATCACAATGATGCACAGGCAATGATGGCACGTTCGTATGTCTTTTCAGTTGCAGCAAGAGGATAAGCTGCTTGTGGCGCTAGATCTTGCCATGGCTGTTGAGTACATACACGGGAAACACATCCTCCATTGAGACCTGAAGCCAGCAAATATAATGGTTGGAACACAGGACAATGAGATTACATTTGAGTTTGAGAATGTCTGCATTAGTCTTCCGTAGGCTTTTTCCATTTTGGGAGCTGTGAATAGGAAAAGGGACAAAAGGTTGCAAGCTCACTCCCCTTCAAGAAGGCCTCTAAACTCAAATGTATATTGGGCACCACAGTCATCTGGTGTTCTGTTCACTGCTTTGATGTACTTTGTATTACAAGTTGTCTGAGACTCTTGCTCCATGGATTCTTGCAGTAGACGGTTCCATCATTATAACATCTTGAAAGTACAGCGGGACTTCAGATTTAGTTAAGGCACATGCTTACACCTATGTTTGTATATCTTTTCATATGCAACGGGTACATTCCTTTATGGAATGCAGGCATCATGTTAATACATTTTGTCAAGTATTTATTTACTCTTTTCTGGTACATCCCTGCTGAGTTGTAGTCATGTTAAATGCTAAAAAAAGAGATTATTACTGAGTGTTTAGAGTAATTCATAGTGCTGTGATATCGTCATAGTTTGAAATACCAACTCATTCACTGCATATATTGTATATGTCACATAATATTATATATTTCACACTAGAGAATGAGTAAATATTTCACACATAGCCATTACGTTTTTAAACAGATGCATATGTGGGTAGGGTGCTTCGTTTGTCATAGCTGTTAAAATGTTTTCAATAAAACATGTCCTTGGCAAATATCAATTACGTTTTCTTGTTCATTCCAAGTCATGATGTCAAAAAGGTGTATGCAACTGAACTTCATTCTTGGAGCTGTAAGACAAATATGTCCTCATGATGGAGAACCAAGGGCCATTGGAGAGCACCACATATCACAAAAGGATCACAAGTGCCTCCAGTTGATCCAATCCAGCTATTTTGAGGTGCACTGGATATATTGAAGAGGGTTTACAGTCTTTACATTTCAGTGGTGGTTTATAATAATGTTGTATTTACATACAATCATGGCATATTGTTGAAGAGGTTCATCCATTTTTCTCCCATGAGTTGAAGATCATCATAAGCCTCATTATACAGTATGGTACAAGTTCATAAGACCCCTGTTGTGTCATATACTAGCCCTGAGACTGTTCTACACAGTGGAGTGCTGTATATAGTCTCTGTACAGTACTAAAGGAGAAATAAATGGTTCAGTTCCATACAGTCCAACTCTTACATTGACCAAAGCAATACTACAACATATGCATCACTTAATGATAAAGGATTGCTTTTATTGCCAGTACATACACTATAGACCTGCATTCTTTTTTATATAGTGAGCCCAGGCATGACACCTACATGTTCATGTTATGTTCCTTGGGTGCCATAAACCAATCCTGTGATCCTATGGCATATTCTTCCTCATCAGATGATTGAATTAATCATCATTTGATTAACAAATTACAAGAATACAACAAAATATTTACCAACAAACAGGTAACAGGAAAAACAACAAAAGCATAATTAGAGTGACAGTGTAACGTGACACCCCCTAGCCTACTGAGGGTGAATATGAAAATGTACTTCAAAAGTCTGGTTCAGGCGCCAGGCAGTTTAACAAACTACCAAAGTTTTAAGTAAGAGATGCCACGTCAGCATTTAAACACAAAATAGTTACCAAACACAAATAAATCAGTTCAACACAAGAATTCTCTTTTCTTTTCTTTTCTTTTAGTGATCACGAGTTCATAAGTCAAAACAAGGCATTCAAGGTTTCAAAATAATAAACGCAAACATTAATGTAGTCCGTAAAGGTCCATAATTATGTGCGTGTTGGGCGAGTGTGTGTGTGTGCGTGGAGAGGTAGCTGAGATGAGACAAAGTCTGTTCCCATAAGTCCCATCACTCGGTGGCCATCTTGGCTACGCCTCAAACTGACTATTTGATATTAGTCAGTGATGGGGTATATCAGGATGAATGGGGGAAATAATGTGTGTGACAATAGGACAACACAGCGATACACGACTCATATGGCTGGAATCACAATGAAAAACTGGTTCTAATGGCAGTCTTAGAATGACCGCATACATGAAAGAAACACTTAAAACAGCGTTTTCCTTTATGCTACTTTTGAACTGCGCATGCGCAACATTCCACGACAATGTTCCGTTTTGCGGCCGGTGGGAGCAAGTTGCGTCGACTTCACCTCTTCCGACCGGCTGTCAAACGGGCATCCATTCTTCGGTCATTGTACAGAAAAGAACACTGGATTTATTTTCTGATAGCCTAAGCAGTAAGCACAATGGTCGTCCCTGCTCATAAATAAATTTTAAAAAAGGCTATTGAGTAAATTAATGAATTAGCCTACCTCAAAATTGGTGTTTTGAATTGTGATATCATGTTGTTGCCTATAAACTGATAGGTCTAATAGCTATGACCAACGGTGAAAAATAGGCCTATAAGAGAAAAAGCAAAACGTATCAAAGTTGAATGTCTTGAACGTTTTGCTTTTTCTTACTTATTTGTTTTCAACCATAAGAAAAACCACAACGGGTGTGCACATGTAGGGCCTATGCACACGGCCGTTTTTGTTTCCGTGATTATCTGTCCCTTTGTCCTGCACCTGCATTTTGGATGGGCGCAGAAAGGTGATTAATGGTCGATTTGCGCTCTCTGCCCAATTCACAATGACTTCAAGTTTCCACGGACGGCAAACAAACCACATGGCCGCCAGCAAACAAACCGATTAGGTACGAGCAGTCGTAAAGGTTTACGTTTGCACTTGCGTCGAGATGATTGGATAAGTGACAGCGCAGCTCAGCAAGCAATTGGCTCTCGTTACCGGACAGGTGGGAGTGACGCCGGTAAACGCCATGTTCGCGTAGCGCAGTCCCCTGACTGGCCAAGTCAGAGGGGCTGTCCGCTACAACATAGAGAGAAAATATGGAGAGACTTCCTTCAATATATGGTGCTGCAGCCTAACTGCTCCTGACAAAACAACGTCCTGGCAAGATGGTTCCTACCCATATTCTTCTGAAACCAGGAGAGGCTAAAGTGACTTTTACACATACAGTCCCCACGGGACGTACACTTTATAGATGCACTGTCTGTAGGTACAGGTGGAGCAAACTCACACCAACATAGAGACACACTCGCTACAAGTCTGTGGTTGTGACTTGCTGCTCCTTTGTCTGTGACACTAGAGAGGTGTGAGTGTGACACTTCCTAATGTAAAGGCACCATGCACATGTGTGTGTGTGACTCAGGCAGGGAGACAGGTACAGGTGTCGATCCATGAGTTCAGAAAGTAATAAACCCTGCTACAAAAACCATTCAGCCATCTCTGAGCCAGTTGATTGTGTATGGACACTCAAGACAGGTAGACCAGCTCCTCAGTGAAGTCAAAATGGTGGCAGGGTTTTAACTTGTGAACTGGGTCTTTGACACCTCTGAAGAGAGAAAGTGAAAGGGAGAAACATGATGCTGTCAATGTAGTTATCAGCAGCAGCAGCAGAATCCCATGTCAACTCCAGGTCAAAGGTTACGGCCTCTGTCTTCAGATTTCATTTTCAGCGTCTCTGGATTTAAGGCAGTGCTATGGAGAGAGGGAGAGAGGGGTGGGGGGTATCGAGAGAGAGAGAGAGAGAGAGAGGGAGAGAGAAAAAGATAGAGAAAGAGAGGGAGAGATGGACGACGCTGGTTAGAGTAAACTGAAAAGCATAGCATTGTTCAGAAATTATTTTTAGGGCCTGAACACCAAAGGTCCATAGGATCCTATTGTAATCGCTCTATGTCTTCTTCTTTTTTACTTAGTA
The DNA here is from genome assembly GCF_034702125.1 of Engraulis encrasicolus. Taxonomy (NCBI): domain Eukaryota; kingdom Metazoa; phylum Chordata; class Actinopteri; order Clupeiformes; family Engraulidae; genus Engraulis; species Engraulis encrasicolus. The sequence continues at coordinate 42,227,064 of NC_085859.1, read as the reverse complement.
ATGTACCGGTATGTCTTTTTAGTGGAAGAAGGACAACTGGGATCTCCAAATGGACACAGACACTTACCTCTGGGATTTAGCTGTCATTCATTTTCATACTGACTCAATCGCTAGTCCTGAGTTGTTTCAGCCACTGTGGTGATGCCTCCTCTCTATAGACAGAAGGACACACACAGACACCAACCGTATCTCGGGTCTTTACGAGAAATACAGAAAAAAACTACTTTAAGCCTCGTGGTGCCGTTACAAATAGCCTCGTTTCTCGTGGTTGGGTGACAAAAGGGGGAATTGACAATGGTAGCATGTCATTGTTCCGACGTCTCTTTAGTCCGATGCGTCAATATTCCGAAAATTTCCCATTGATCCTACAGCCCACTAACTCGAAATAATTAAATTAAACCCTTTGCTCCGACAGCTCAATGTTCCGACCAATGGCTGTTTGGGGTTGGTCATCATCCCAGGTCGTATGTCCTGCTTTTCCCGGTGCCAAGTAGACTTCAGCTGCATGCGCTGCGACGAGCACATAGATGCCGTCTGATTCGGTCTTGCTGTGCCCTTACCAAAGCCCCTCCTAAACATAACCTGTCATTAATGCAATGTTGCCAAGTTTTACAATTGTGCCCTACCCAAAACCATTCCTAACCCTAACCTGTCAGTAGGCTATTGCAATGTTTCTGAGTTTTAAATGTGTGCCTTGACCAAAACTTTCCCTAAACCTACCTGTCACAAACAGCTGCATGACCACTGCGCAGGCTTCCGAGATGACGTGATCTAAAGCTTTTGGTCGGAACATTGGACTGTCGGGACAAAGGGTTTCATTTAATTGGTAAAAAGTTATCTGAGACTAAGTGCTGTAGGATCAATGGGAAATGTTCGGAACATTGACGCATCGGACCAATGGGGCGTCGGAAAAACGAGCAGACCCCATAGACAATTAGGGTAGTTTGGTTCTGGGGGGAAGAATAATGTGGACGGACGTCAACAATCAAGCGTGAGTGATGGCTAAGTGGAAACAACGGTAATCAAACATTTCAAACAAGTGATTTAGGGTTAAGTTTAGGGTTAAGGTTAGGGTTAGAGTTAGGGTTAACCCATTGATTTTGTTTACCTTTTCTTTTTTTCCTTTTTAAATAATTATCTTATGTTAGTTGTGATGTATGAATTCATTGATGCTTTGTTATGACTTTTCTTTCTACTGCTATTACTCTGTTTTAATAATAATTGTATTTGTATAGCACTGTGTCATACAAGGCATGTAACTCAAAGTGCTTAACAAATGGGAAAAAAAAACATTGTTAGAGATAGATTTAAAAGGAGAGGTATAGAGGAGAGGCAGAAAAAGCAGGAAGGCAGAGGAAGAAGAGATAGACAGAGAATGTAGAGTCATAAGGTCAACGTAGGTTAGGACCAGGATTCTTAGATGTGTAAGGTCCATAGTGGCTGGGCCTATCATAAGTCATAGATAGTCACACAGAGATTGGGCGCTCAGGTGCGGCCCCTGGTGGCATCAGGGGTGAGGAAAAACTCCCTTTCGCTTGATTCATAGTTTGTGAGGGGGAAAAAAAGCTCAGTGAGGTCTGAGAAAAAAGACCCCCTGTAGTCAGGAAGAAACCTCAGGCAGAGACCAGCGGCCACCTAGGGGAGCCCCCTGCCAGGGCTGGATTGCGAGTAGTAAGGGCGCTGCGGCGGCTGGGACACTATGACGCCTTGGCAGCTAGGAGTTGGCAAGGATGAAGAGGTGGGTCTTCAGCTGCTTCTTAAAGGAGTCGACGGAGGTGGCTGATCGGATCTCGATGGGGAGGGCGTTCCATCTCTTGGGCGCATAGCAGGCAAACGCGGCGTCGCCGATCTTCTTCTGCGGGGGGGTGGGGGTCCTTAGCAGCTTGGCATCAGTGGACCTGAGAGCTCGAGCAGGGGCATAAAAAGAGAGCATGTCTGAGATATAGCTAGGGGCAAGTCCATTTAATGCTTTAAATACTGTGAGCAGAATCTTAAAGTCGATTCTGTATGAGACAGGTAACCAGTGCAGGTCTGCCAAGACAGGAGAGATGTGCTCTCTCATTCTGGTTCTTGTTAGGATTCTTGCCGCAGAATTTTGAATGAGTTGCAGTTTGTCAATTAATTTTTTTGGGAGACCGGAGAAAAGAGCATTGCAGTAGTCTATCCTACTGGTGACAAAGGCATGAATAAGTTTCTCAGCGTCTTGTCGGGGGGCCAAGCCGCGCACTTTGTTGACATTTCTAAGATGGAAAAAAGCAGATTTTGTTAAGTGTTAATGTGAAGTGACCTTGGGTATCTTGACAGGCGCTTAAAATAAAATGTGTTATTATTATTTATTATTACAGTGGGGAAGTTTGCCCAACAATGCTTTAGCAATAAAAAGTAACATGCATAATTTCTTCTTCAATTCAAAGGCAATGTCTCCAGTTTGCCACGTCAGTCGCACTTACTCAGACTCCTCTCATCTGTGAGACTCCCCATACCTATGAAGCACACAGGGTCCCAGTGGCGAATTTGCCAATCTTGACATGGCATTTACCAGTTATGGTGCATGGTAAGCTGAGGAATGTGGAAGTTGTCTGTTCCTGACCATTGGTGCAGAAATTTGCATATTTACATACATTACATTGGATTTGCCAGAAACGTTTTTAACCAAAGCGACTTACAATTGAGGACATAATCATAGGCAACATCAGTGGCAGATACACGGTGCACAGGAGATACAGAACAACTCGTGCAGATGTGCAGTAGGGTTATTATTATTTATTCTTTTTTTACTTGCTTCTATAAGGTTGTAAAGTAATTTGGGCTAATTTAATGTAATGTAATGCATATCAATGGCCTGCTGCTGGAGCTAATTTGGCAGGGCAACGCTCCTCCCTCTGCACAATTAAGGTGGTAAATCCCAGCATCATAACCCTATTGCCTCCATCTCGCCTGTCTCCACCTCATTCATGCTCTGTGCACTATGCAGGGAGACAGCTTGCATACTAGACTTCAGAGGATGATAAACAGTAGGCCTACCCATGATTCGTCCAGGGGTGAGAAACTGTAAAAAGGCAAATTTGTCCAAAACATAAACCAGTAGGCCTAAGGATCAGGGCAGAAAAATGTCTGTGGCCACCACCTGCAGAACTGTCATTCTTCTTGTTTAGTTTGTGAAACAGTCAGTTAAATATAGACCTAGATTCATATTCAGTGTTTCTTGGACAGGCTGATTTCACGACCGTGTTTTTGACGGCATTGTGCCGTTTTCGTATTCTGTTATGTTCTTAAAAGGTGTACAGATTACAGAAGTATGCCTATGTGTTCATGTGCCGTGGTATTTCATTTAATAATCAGTGGGGGCGCTAGTTATCACTGCCTTACCTGAGCCTGAAGAAAACCAGGAAGCGCCACACGCACCAGGAGGATACCTGCGCAGCGCTCCACTTGTATCCGTAACGCAGTGGATAAAAATCAAACTTTCGAAAAAGTAAATAAAGTGACACTTAACAGATTTCGGTTTTCCATTTAAATCGCAACAGAAACGTTTGTCATTCCTCGCTGTGGGATGGGAAATCCATGGCTTCTTTATTTATTACTTACCTGAGCCTGACAACTGCGTTCTTTTGGAGAGGCGAAGTACATCCCACATGACAAACATGTTGGCATCTATGCACAGTAAGTTTCTCGACATTTCCATAAGTAATCCTTATTTTGTGGATTGTCCTCATAAACTAAATGAGCAACACGTTAAATGTTAGCAAACAAAATTGTTATTATAGGCTATTGATTATATCCTGTTGGTTATATGAGCTGGGCAGTCGGACGCGGTTTTGGCGCCTTTTGGTGTGGCGTCTTTTGGAGTAGACGAGTAAAATGTGCAGCAGAGATGATTTCCATCCACATTAGGTTTGGGCTGTGATTTGGCTTGGTTTTTAGCAACATTTGATTTCCACATTTGAACTCATAACGCCCGTTGCTAAGGTAACTATAGCTACTGTTTTTCTCCTGCAACTTTAACGTTGGAGACCTTAGTTTCACTTTCAGCTTCGCCAATCATTAAAACACAGTAGACCTAAGTGTTGGTTGTGCTCCATTGTGACTGGGAATATTGCACTTTTCATACATAAAAGTCGGATCTTCTCTATGCTCACCATTTTGATTTAGCTGCAAAATTTGTCAGTCCAGTAAATATCAGTTTATGACTTAGCCTAGTAGGCCTAAATAAAGATCAGGTGTGAGATTGGGCTAGTTGCAATGAGCACTAGCCATGGGGGGGGGGGGGGGGGGGGGGGGGGGGGGAGTGGTACAGATTCTAAGGGCCCAAGCACTGACAGGGGCCCTTAAGGGGGCCTAAGCACTGAGAGGGGCCCTTAAGGGGGCCCAAAATTCGAATCTTTCATGGGGCCTCAACATTTCTGGCAGCGACCCTGCACTAGCCTACAGTTAGGCTATAATGCCTACTCTGGCCCTAATTCTATTGTACCTTTAATGTCCTCACTGCTTGTGAAGAAATAATAAATGGCATTTAACATTATTCAAAGCTATGTACAAAATATATACCAATATCAAAGTGTAGTAGACACTCTAGGCATAATGGTGTTCTGACTTGACCTGTGCTGTGCTTCAGTTACTGGACACAAGTAGGTGTGTCAACATGTTGATTCTGAATGTAACTGCGAGAATGGGTACCAGCACTTCTGGTTGGCCTGAAAACAGTAAGAGAGAGAGGCTGAAAGCAAAAGTGTGTGAGGGATTGTGGGTACATGACATTAAATGAATGAAGGACCAATTAACAAAGAAAATTGGAGAGAGAGAGACAGGAGGAGGGAAAGACAGAGATGATGAGAAGTGGGTATCATGATTAGGTTGCAAGAGCTTCTAATACTGGGAAAAGAGTCAGAAGGACAGACAAAAAGAGGATGCGATTAGAAACTGCATTTACCATCTGTTTGCCAAATGATAAGAAAAAATGATCATCTGATAATTGTTGTGTTTTCAGATCTGTTTTCAAGAATTCCCTTTCTCCATTTTGATGTGAGAATCGGGGTGCTTACTTCAGCATGAACCCCAAGATTAAGAATGAACTGATGAAGAAGAAGGAGAAAGAAAAAGCAGAAACTGCAAGAATGAGAAAAATAGAGGAGAGGGCGATGAAGATGAAGAAACAGAGAGAGATTCTCAGATCATCAGAAGGTGAGACATTTACAAAGAATGAATTGTTCATAAGTGCAGTACACAAGTCTGTCTGTCATCAGATATACAGTTTAGTTACTGTATGTAGCCACTTCTCTCTGGTGGGAATAGAGACAACATGGACTACGCCACCCCTTGGACAATGTTGGTAAAGACAAGGGGACTTAACACAAGGACACTAAGCAGGTTTAGAAAAGTATAACAATACAAACTTTATTTTTTATATAATTGCAGAAAAAATATCTCTGTGCAGGGGGAATAATTCATTATAAACACTATCAACACAAAACAAAACGAAGACAAAACATACAAAAAGAAAGAGACCCCCGCTAGCCAGTGGCTACAATCGGATCACTAAGAATTTTACCGTCCACGTACTAGAGGGGAGGGAGAAAAAAATGTGAACAACGTAATGGAATAAGCAGCACCTGCACACCATTCACACACCATTCACTAAAAGAACAGCAGCTCTCTCTCTCTCTCTCTCACACACACACACACACACACACACACACAGCACAAATGCAAATCCCAACTGCGGTGAAGTTGGGACGTTTGGTAAAGTGTGAGTAAAATCAAAATGTTTTCATTTTCAAAACATTCAATTCATTCATTAGATGGAGAGTAGTGAAAAGATAACATATTAAGTGTTAAAACCGAGAAAAAATATTGTTTTGGGGGACATGTGTACTCATTTCTAATTTGATAACTGCAACACCATCACAGAGAGGCTGCGTCACTCAGAATTAAAGATGCAGAGAGAATAATTACCATAGTTATTGCATACGTTTTTGAATTCCCTTTGATTTGTCATGATTGAATGTATTTAAGACATATTTTTGTCATTAAAATCATTGTATAGGTTCATGACATCATGAAAATATGTATTGGCTGTAGCCTCACTCTAGCATTCCAAGAATTACAGCTATTGAAAATTGACCATATTAAGAACGCTTCATGTGTGCAAATGATAAAGGGGTTTAACATTCTCCTATGCACCCGAGAAACTGTCCCGTGTTTACAGAAGTCAGCATAAGTTGCAGAAGTCAATTTCTTTTGAAAAGAATAGTCTTGTACATCCTGTGCAACAGTGAAAATGGACCATCCAACTTGTGTTAGTGCTAGCTTCAAATGTCAGTCTCCATGATGGCATCGGGGTACAGTAGTGCATTGGTTACGTTGTTCTCACTCATCTGTAGAGTTAAATACAGTGCTGAATGATATAAATGGGTTTTAAACAGCATGAAAAGCCACTCATGCATTATATTTTGAAGGGAGATCTTCAATTACTGCCACATAGTAAGGACAAATTGCATTCTCTACTATGTTTTAACAGTTTAACTCCATCATAAGGACCAGCAGGTGATAAAATGGCTGGCTTTTGGTCAAGACCTGTCACACTGTAAGCACTACAGAAAGGAAAACATTGCAAAACATGACAAGGAATACACCCACCATTTAAGCTGGTGAAATCATGTCCAAGATAGGAATTGCTGATGATATGCCTGATGAAGATCCAGTGTGATCGAAATGTTGAGTTTATTTTTTGAGCTGATCGGCAGTGTGCAGACCTACCTTTTTCAACAGTCTGACTTTTTTGTCTGGCTCCTGCAACAAGTGTTTTTGGATGTGCACACCCTACCCATAACTACCAAGATAGGAATCAACACTGTTTTTTATATAAATTCATCTCATCGGTTAAAGGGGGATGCCACTATTTTGGGGCTTAATACAGTTAAAATCGTTGGCTGGGGTTCATAAAGGTGGCAAAGTGTCTTATTTTTCATGTTAAGCGTTGTCTTGCTTTAAGATAAGTAAAAAGAGGGAATATGTCGCTAAGCTAGTGAAAGTCAATGTATCCATTTAACTGTTAAGTGTTGTCTTTTTTAGTGTTCCTCACAGGGTTGCCAGATGAGGCTGATGATTTCCAGCCCAAAACATTTTCAAAACCCACCAAGAAGCACAGAATCCCACCCAATTCTATTAATTTCTATGGCAAACACTCAGACCTACTAACTACACATTATTGCACATTGCATTAACCCATTGATGCTGGATGCTGCATTGCGCAACATTGGCCCTGGCGCCTGGAGTTGCATTACGCAACATTCAGGCTCATGCGATTTGAGACAACTTTAATAAAAATCTTCGTTTGTTTGAGATGAATGAACACATTCTAATGAAAGGTGAGGGTCTTAGCGTTTAAATGCAACTGATAGAATATTTTTATGTGCTTCAGAGGCTGAGATATTTAGGTTTTTATAGGCTGAGGGCGGCTTTTCTTAAAAAGGACTCAGGCATTCAGCATCCTTTTTTGCAGGTGCCTTAGGCGTCAATGGGTTAAACATATATGAAGTACACCCGTCTCCAAAAGAGTTGTCGCCTATCCATCTGTTTAGAATAACAGCTAATAACCTCACTTTCAATTAATCACTTGGCTTCAGAAGTCACTCATATGAAAGCTACAACCCTCCTGCATGAACATGTATTTACACAAATAAATTGCATGCACAAAAGAAAGATTGACCCTTTAATGAACACAGACAGGGCAGATTTTCACAAGACAAAAGTTTTGTCGCCTATCGAACATAATGTGAAAATGAGCAGATAAGTCACTTCAAAACACTTCAAATACGCAGATCGGGTGTCATACTTAATCACTGATTCACTCACACCTCTCCAGAAAATCAACTTTGGCCTTAGGTGTATGTTTAGGGTCATTGTAATCATGGAAAGCAACACAAGTTCAGTGAGAGATGGTGACATATTCGCTATTCGTAGAGCAATACATTTTTAACTTCATGATGTAATCAATGATAAAAGCCCTCACACACCAGCAGCATGCATGCATCTCCACATAAGAGCTGTATCCCTCCCATGTTTGACTTTAGGCACCATGTATTTTTTCCAAATTCTTCACCTTTAACACCAAAGAAGTCTCTCCCACTGTCCTGTCTCAAAAAAGCCAGCCAAGAGTATGTCAGGCCTAATTCTGACAAAAATGAAGGCTAATGGGACTCATACTCTGAAGTCAAGATCCCAAGATCAACCATTTTAGAACTGAAAAATGAAACACCATTCAAAGATAAACATATAACGTCTTTGTCTCCATATTTGCATGCTACAAACCCCAACTCCGATGAAGTTGGGACGTTTGGTGAACAGTGAATAAAAACAAAATGCTATCACTTTCAAAACATTCAATCTATTCATTAGATGGAGAATAGTGAAAAGACAACATATTAAGTGTTAAAACTGAGAAAAAATATTGTTTTGGGGGACATATGTACTCATTTCTAATTTGATAAATCCAACACGTCTCAAAAGAGTTGGGACGGGGACAATAAATGGCAGCAAATGTCGAGGAAGACTAAAAACAAAACAAAAGACAACACTTAACAGTTAAATACATTAACCGATGAGATGATTTTATATAAAAAAACAGTGTTAATTCCTATCTTGGACATGATTTCACCAGCTTAAATGGTGGGTGTATTCCTTGTCATGTTTTGCAATGTTTTCCTTTCTGTAGTGCTTACAGTGTGACAGGTCTTGACCAAAAACCCACCATTTTATCACCTGCTGGTCCTTATGATGGAGCCAAACTGTTAAAACATAGTAGAGCATGCAATTTGACCTTACTATGTGGCAGTAATCGAAGATCTCCCTTCAAAATATAATGCATGAGTGGCTTTTCATGCTGTTTAAAACCCATTTATACCATTCAGCACTGTATTTAACTCTACAGATGAGTGAGAACATCTTAACCAATGCACTACTGCACCCGCATGCCATCATGGAGGCTGACTTTTGAAGCTAGCACTAACACAAGTTGGATGGTCCATTTTTACTGTAGCACAGGATGTGCAATGCTCTATTATTGTCAAAAAGAATGGACTTCTACAACGTCTGCTGACTTCTGTAAGCAAAGGACAGTTCCCTATGTCTTCTGGGTCTATTTCAAGTGAGCTCAGGTGCTTAGGAGAATGTTACACCCCTGTATCATTTTCATGCATTAAGCATTCTTAATATGGTCAATTTTCAATAGCTCTAATTCCTGGAGTGCTAGAGTGAGACTACAGCCAATATATATTTCATGATGTCATGAACCTATATCATGATTTTATTAACAAAAATATGTCTTATATACACTCAATCGTGGTAAATCAAAGGGAATTCAAAAATGTATGTAATAACTATGGTAATTATTCCCTTTGCATCTTTAATTCTGAGTGACTCAGCCTCTCTGTGATGATCTTATACCTGGACACCTATATTGTCCGTCAGTACAATTAATTTTGAAATGTTCTTTTTTGTTGTTTTATCTTATTTGGATGTTTACTAAATTTCACGGATCCCCGTCCCAACTCTTTTGAGACGTGTTGGATTTATCAAATTAGAAATGAGTACATATGTCCCCCAAAACAATATTGTTTCTCAGTTTTAACACTTAATATGTTGTCTTTTCACTGTTCTCCATCTAATGAATAGATTGAATGTTTTGAAAATGATAGCATTTTGATTTTATTCACTGTTTACCAAACGTCCCAACTTCATCGGAGTTGGGGTTTGTACTTATTATAGCTGAAACAGAGCAAACATTTTTCAGTGTTTTTGCGCCCCCCTTCTGCAGTCCCGCAATCTGCAGCCCTCTGAAAACATTCTTATGTATATGGCCTAAAATAGCAAAAACTATAAACTTGCAGTGATATCAGCTGGAGGATGTGTTCCTGTTATGGGTGGTATTTCAGTATCTTAAAATAATAACAAATGTCCATATAAAAATCAAAGCAGCACCCCACCTCAATAATAAGTAGAGCTGGGCGGTTTACGGTTAAAAAACCGTGATCTCGGTTTCACCTACACAAGGTTCTCTTTTTGATGAGAGACGGTTTTGTTGTTGTTGTTCATACTAGGCTATGTGCGTGAACTTCATACTTCGTGTCACACTTCATTTCAACTCCAAGTCCACTGTTGCTTTTCTACTAGGAAATGTCATCACAATTTAAGATGTTGATTGAAGCAATACAAATAATTGGTTAATCGCGCTAAAGAAGCTGGTGAGAGTGAAGCATAGCCTAATGAAGAACCCACATGGCATGGATGAATCATGATGAACATTTAAATCAACTTAGCTTACATTTGATCTCACAAAGTTAAATAAAAGGCTATTCTAATAGGCTACAACAGTTCTCAGATCCTTAACTGTATTTCATTACCATCCCAACTGCGTGTGCAGGACTGCAGTTAAGGCTGCGTATGAGTTTTGCCATTGAGGCTAATTTAGCTTAGCTTGCAAAATGCAATGGGCAGACAAGATACATTGCTACATTGCTGTTTGAAATGATTTGGGAGCAAAATAGGAGCGAAATACATCGCCATATGACACAAACTACCTGACAAAATACATTCTACGTTATATTTGGCCTTTAATTCAAAGAAAATATTCACACAATGTCAAGTAAATCCGTTTGTTTTCGTGTCTCTTCAGTCTGTTCCGTTTCTGTCCCACTGTGTTTACTCGCGCTGGGCAAGGCAACATGCGGTCGTAGTGATCAATGTTGCCAGGTGTACAACGAGAACTAAGCAAGTAGTGTTGCCAGGTGTAGAACAAATATGCTGTTTTGGGCTGTCTTTGGAAAAAAAGCCAAAAACAGCTGCTTATAATAATTTATTAACCCTTTTTACTTGAAAGGGAACTTAAAGTCTTGGGTAGGGAAATATAAACTATAAAATATAAAAATATTGAAATGAAAAAGTGATAAAATAGAAATGGAGATTAATTTAAATTCATGATTGTATCTCATTTTTAAATTTAATTTCAGTTTTTTTTCGTCCGAAAGATTAAGATTTGGGGGGAAATCGCCGCTTATCAAAAAACCGTGCAGAAAACCGTGATGTCAATTTTCATCAAGAAAACCGTGATGCTCATTTTTTCCAAAACCGCCCAGCCCTAATAATAAGCACAGAATTATCTGAAGTGTTTGAGTATTTGGGATGTTTTTAAAATGGGCATGATCAACACTGTTATGGTTAAACCAGTCCATTTTCACATTATTGTGTAGAAAAAATGTGCAGTCATATCCATGGTTAACATTTTTTTTAAGTCTTTTGCAACCAGATTGATTAGACGGTCGTGCCTGGCCACACGCACACACACTCACACACAGACACACACACACACACACACACACACACACACACACACACACACACACACACACACACACACACACATAAATAACACATTGTAGGAACAATTACTGTATGTTATGCTGCTTACTCACCCACCCCTCATGTACAGTCACGGGGTAATAATCCCACAAACATAGGCTATTGAGAATTGCAGATTCACACAGTGAGTGTATAATGAGTTGCAATTTTTTTTTCTTGGTACAAATCACCTCAAATGTCTCAATTTCTGTTTCCAGGAGGTGTTCCACACATTTCAGACATTAGGATTGTGTTGCTGGGAAACAGGTATACTGGAAAGAGTTCATGTGGAAACACCATCCTGGTCAGACAGGAGTTCCAGACTCCAGGAAGAACAGCTGAGTGTGTGAAGAGAGAAGGAGAAACAGCAGGCAGACACATCACTGTAGTGGAGGCACCTGGATGGTGGAGTAACTTCCCTGTAGAACAAACTCCTGAGCGTGATAAACTTGAGATTGTCCTCAGTGTGTGTATGTGTCCTCCAGGACCCCATGCTCTACTTCTGGTCATTAATTTGAGAAAAGAATTCACAGAAACACACAGAAGAGCAGTGCAGGGACACATAGAGCTTCTGGGTGAGAGAGTCTGGAGCCACACTATACTGTTGTTCTCCTATGGGGACTTTCTGGGAGACACAAGCGTTGATGAGCATATTGAGAGAGGAGGAGAGGCTCTGCAGTGGGCTGTAGAAAAATGTGGCAACAGGTACCATGTTTTAGACAATACGAAGAGTGACGTTGGTCAGGTGACAGAACTACTGGAGAAGATAGAAGAGATGGTGATGGTGAACAGTGGTCATCACTTTGGCTTTGATAACAACATGATGATTACACTGACGGAGAAGAAAGAGGAAGAAAAGAGAAGAGCAAAACAGAGGAAGATGAAGGTGCAGAAACAGAGAGAGACCTTCAGATCATCAGCAGGTGAGAAATGTGCTGCTGATGAATCTTCATGAAACATAATAATTTCCATTTAATTCCATGAATCAATCACTCACTCACTCACTCACTCACTCACTCACGTGCACACGCACACGCCCACGCACACCCACACCCAAAGAGATACGGTAGGTATAAGTCAGATAGCAGAATACAATAGAAACACATTCACTAATTTTCATGAATATTTAAAGTGATGCTGTCCCATTTTTGGAAATAAGTTAAATAAGTTAAATAATTGAGTTTTACCTTTCTTCTGTACTTTCAACCCTTCTCTGAGTACGGCAGTGCAAATTTTACTCCAAGCTAGCAGTTAACTATGGCTCCTATGAGACCAGTGGGCTCCTATGAGGCCAACTGGTATCATAGTACTCAATGTTAACTGCTAGCATAGAGGTACAATTTGCACTGCTGTACTCAGAGAACAATTGAAAGTACAGGAGAAAGGTCAAACTCAATTATTTAACTCAAGGGGATGTGTAATATGAGCTCATTTCCAAAAATGGGACAGTATCACTTTAACACTTCTTCTCCATGGTCCGCCATTTTGAATTTCCAGAAATATACATTTTTATCTACAAAAATGACTTTACTTGGGCCATACTAGAAAATACCATCTTAAGAAAGAGAGTGCTTTGCAATATGCGACCTTGCCTCCTCTACTTGCTTCTCTCCTCGTACCTGGTAATATGTCATGATGACGTCACTGACAACAGCATTATATTTCAATATCTTGCAAAAGCTCAATTGTAGAGTCTTTTTCTCATTTGTAATTGGGATGGTGAATGAAAAACAGTCCCTCAAAAGTTGTTGTGGCTAGGCTGACAGCTGGGAAACTTTATTGTTTTCTCCACGGAGGAGGGGCCAGGAGGCGGGACGAGGAGACAAGCGCAAGTGGAGGAGGCAAGGTCGCATATTGCAAGGCACTCAGAGTGTGCAATCATCAGCTCCTCCAAACTGGACACTCACACAACGCCAGAGCCCCTTGCGTTTTTCAAAACCATGGGCAGTCGTTGACTTCTGGACTGGTGTGGTTTTGTTTGTTTGTTTTTATTAGATCCCCATTAGCTTTTGCTTTTAGAATTAGCTATTCTTCCTGGGGTCTTTCATAGTTGTTCATTAAAAATTACAAATATCAGCCACACAGCGTGGCTTCTAATCAACCATTAACAAATATCCATTACACAGAGTGATAGTAAACATGACATACATATCTACTACGTCAAGAGGGAAACAACGAAACAAAAATAAAATACAAAGAGAAAATAAATAAATAAATAACTCAAATGATAGGTGCTTTCTTGAAGTTACAAGGCAGACAAGACAGCTAAGAGAAAGCAGCAGAAAAAGAAAAAAGACAGCAAAACTACACAGAGCTGCTATTCATATAATAATTTTTGATTTGCACTTTGAAGGCATGAATATTTAGCTGCGTAATATTATGAGGTAATGTGTTCCATTGATGCATTGCCCTGTACATAACAGAACGTTGCATTGCTGTGCTGGAGCTGGGTAAGGTGAAACACCCATCAACTGCATGTCTTGTAGAATGTGTATGGACTAGTGAACTAAACCACAACTTTCTGTATATTATCAGAAAGATAGAGACAAAAGTCTGTTTCTTACATTAAAACCAACCCAAAGATTTGTGCATTTTATTGACATTTGTTCTCCAATTACACGAAAGAGCCACTCTTGCTGCTTTATTCTGGACCAGCTGTAATTTCCTTATATTACCACAAGATGTAGAAGACCAGACAATAGAACAGTAATCCAGGTTTGATAAAACCAGAAACTGAATTACTTGTTTAGCAAGTGTGTGTGTTAAATACTTAGCACATCTTTTAATTATTGCTAATGCATTTCCCATTTTAGTGACAACCCTCTGTATTTGCTTGTCCCAAGATAGTTTATTGTCAATTACAACACCTAAAAGTTTAACGTCATCTACTTGTTGTATCACTGTATCATTTATTGCAATATTCAACATTGGTTTAGAATTCAAAGAATGCTTAGTACCGAGTACAATACAATTAGTCTTAGGCACTTTTAGTATCAGTTTATTTTTGTTAATCCAGTCAACAACATTCGCTGTCTCACTTGCAAGTTTTTCATTTAAACCCTCCACAGTCGCTGCAGCTAAATATATAGTGGAATCGTCAGCATACATTGAAATATTGGCTTTAGTTAATACCAATGGCAGGTCATTAGTAAATATAGAGTAAAGAAGAGGGCCTAAGCAGCTGCCTTGAGGCACCCCGTGCTTCACAGGTATGATGTCTGAAAAGCTTCCATTAAAATAAACCATTTGTTTCCTGTTACTTAAATAGCTATTAACCCAAAGCAAAGCTGACTCAGTGAAGCCATAATATTTCAGTTTTTCTAACATAAGTTCATGATTAAGAATATCAAATGCTGCAGAAAAATCCAAAAGAACCGCACCTATAATGTGACTCTGATCCATTCCCTGCAACCAGTCATCCACCATTTGTGTTAAGGCTGTAGCAGTTGAATGTTTACTCCGGTATGCATGCTGGTAAAGGGTCATTAATTCATTTTTAACAAAATAACTCTGAATCTGCTCATGAGCAATTTTCTCCATTATTTTACTTAAGATCGGCAACAAACTAATGGGTCGACTGTTCGTCTCTGAGAAAGGCAATTTATTATTCTTTGGTAAAGGCACAACTTTGGATATTTTCCATAAT
Organism: Engraulis encrasicolus; assembly: GCF_034702125.1. Lineage (NCBI taxonomy): Eukaryota > Metazoa > Chordata > Actinopteri > Clupeiformes > Engraulidae > Engraulis > Engraulis encrasicolus. The sequence goes on along the minus strand of NC_085859.1, from coordinate 42,212,024 downwards.
TGTGGACATTTATTTTCCTTGAAACATAAATTCATAATGTGTGTAACCATTGGTGCTATAAATGCAGTAATTGGTTTAAGAAGTTTCACATCAATATTATCAGCTCCAGAAGGCTTATCTTTACATGACATTAACAAAAGTTCAATTTTAGCAACACTGACATCTCTGAATTCAAAAGTACAGTTTTTTCCCTCCATGAGCTGCGATATCAAATTACCAGATAGTTTTCCACCTTCAGATTGTGAGGTGATTCTACTTTCTAACTTGTCTATTTTTGTCATGAAATAATTATTTAAATGATTGGCAATTTCAACTGGCTTTGTGAGAAAACCCTCCTCCGTCTCTAAATAGGCCTGTGTAGGTTTTGTATTTCCTCTTACCAAGTTGTTCAATGTTTTCCATAAATGTTCACCGTCATGTTTAACAGCATTAATTCTTATTTCATAAAACAATTTCTTTTTCTTCCTATTGAGTTTAGTTACAAAGTTTCTCATTTTACAATAGACTTGCCAGTCAGATTTAAGACTTGATGAAACTGCTAACCCTTTTGCCTTGTCCCTCTCCCTCATATATCCTTTTAATTCTTCATCCAACCATGGGGTGTTTACATTTCGTACTGTAAACTTTCTTACTAGTGCATGATGATCAGCCACTTCTGTGAGTGTTTTGTGAAAGACATGAAGTGCTTCCTCTGGATCTTGTTTTAAGAACACTTCTGACCAGTCAGCGTTTATGTCTTTGCTGTATGAATCAATTTGGAAATGCTTAAATGACATCCTATTGAGAATTTTAACACCAGGTTTGGGAACTTTTGTTTTCCTTACAATTGCTACCAGGTTATGGTCACTGCAACCAGTAGGGACAGATATAGCAGTAGAGCATACCTCAGGTGAATTTACATATGGTCAATACATGTAGCAACTTTAGAACCATTGCACTTAAAACATATTCTCGTCGGTGTAATCAGCCAACTACTTTTAGATGTGTTTGAGTGCGGTGTGTTGAGCCCCCCCATACTAGGGCTAGTATAGACTAACTAACCTCCACAAACACACACCTCAGTTTTAGTAATAATAATAATAATAATAATAAATTTAAAAGATTTTTGGAGCCTTCCCTGTGCTTTTAGATCGGATTGTGTAGAACTAAGGCAGCATGGGACTTCCCAGGCTAATATTTAGGTGGAATCCGAGGTGAATTGGGTTTTGTATTTCCCCATTGGAGCGCTCTCCCTCTCCATGATGATGGTACTGTAGGCTATTATAGCAAGCGCTACGAGCAGATATGACGGCACAATTTCGAGCTCTCTCTCTCTCAATTTGATGCGATGTCTCAAGGTGCATGAATGATGCGTTGCCGACAGATAGCAGGCAGTATGGCGTAGCAAAAAACCTCTGACAACTCCCGAGAGACTTGGTGTGTCGCCTGTTGTTTGGTTAGCTCTACCCATGGCTAAAACGGGCCATTCTCTGAGCTTGATCCTTCTGCTCTGATTCTATCAGTGGCCGATGTTGTTTGCTGCCATGTTTAATATATACGTAAGTCAGTTTTCCCCCTCGATTGCAACCCTTTCACCCGTTTCAAAAAACCCTTGTTGAGCGCACCACCTCGCTAGCACATGTGAACTCGGATAGTTTTAGCGATAACTAAATCGAAAATGCTATTCTGACACGTCGGACTGCCTATCAGCGGAAAGAGGAAGGGTAGAAAGTTACTTCATCAGAGTTGAAGACCGCAGTTTTAAAAACATTTTATTTTGTAATTGGCCACTACTGCAGAATTACTGTTAATTGTTTATATTGCCAATTCATTTGTTCTACTGATGGCTGTTCGCATCGGTGTGCCTAAAAATATGTTTTTAGACGCACTATTGAAAAAACTGGGCACGTGTAGAGCCCTGCATACACACAGATGAGGAGAAGTTCACACGACAAAAGCCTGAAAATTTAATTCAGAAACAGCATACATACACAACAGGGAGGGATATACATTCACACACATACAGAACTTTACACACTCTAACACACACACACACACACACACACACACACACACACACACACACACACACACACACACTTTTGTGGAAATTGTAAAAGACCTTTCTTTCTGTTTCCAGGAGGTGTTCCACACTTCGCAGACATGAAGGCTGTGTTGCTGGGAAGCAGGTATGCTGGGAAGAGTTCATGTGGAAACACCATCCTGGGCAGACATGTGTTTGACACTAACAGAAGAACAGCTGAGTGTGTGAAGAGAGAAGGACAAATAGCAGCAACATGCATCGCTATAGTGGAGGCACCAGGATGGCTGAATTGCTGCTCTGCACTGCAAACACCTGATCGCGACAAACGAGAGATTGTCCTCAGTGTGTCTTTGTGTCCTCCAGGGCCCCATGCTCTACTCCTGGTCATTAGGGTGGATGAATCATTCATCGAATCCAACAGAAGAGTCATGCAGGAACATGTAGAGCATGGATGATTGAATCCAACAGAAGAGTCATGCAGGAACATGTAGAGCATGGATGATTGATGGAGCGAGTTTGTGAGGTATTAACAATGTGGTTGTTAGGCTTTGCAAATGCACAGCATGCATGTCTTGTTGCTTAGTCTCATCTCACTACTAACTGTCTGTGGCAATATGCAGCAGATTGTTACAAAGGTTTATATGCTTGTGAACTTTTTTTTGTTTCTTTAAAGGAGCTCCTGGGTGAGAGAGTCTGGAGTCACACCATAGTGCTGTTCACCAGAGGGGACTTCCTAGGAGACACAGGCATTGAGCAGCACATTGAGAGTGGAGGAGAGGCTCTGCAGTGGGTTGTAGAGAAATGTGGGAACAGGTACCATGTTTTAGACAATGAGAAGAGTGGTGGTGGCCAGGTGACAGAGCTGCTAGAGAAGATAGAAGAGATGGTGATGATGAACAGTGGTCATCACTTTGGCTTTGAAAACAACATGCTGATTACACTGACGGAGGAGAAGAAGAAAGAAAAGAGAAGAGCAGAGCAGAGGAAGATGAAGGTGCAGAAACAGAGAGAGACTCTTAGATCATCAGAAGGTGAGACCTGTATTGTTGAATTTTTAATTCCATTTTTTTTTACTCTGTTTAATTCCATTTCACACAGACCTATTCTCTATTACTCTGACCTCTCTCTTTCACGCACGCACGCACGCACACACACAGATAATTGTCAAAATTGTAAAAAGAAACCCCTCAATTTCTTTTTCCAGCAGGTGTTCCACACATCTCAGACATGAGGATTGTGCTGCTGGGACATGGAGCTGTAGGAAAGAGTTCTTGTGGAAACAGCATCCTGGGCAGACAAGAGTTTCCAGGACGAACAGTGGAGTGTGTGAAGAGAGAAGGAGAGACATCAGGCAGACACATCACTGCTGTCGAGGCACCAGGACAGTGGGCATACAGTGTAGAGTACACTCCTGAGCGTATTAAACAAGAGATTATCCTAAGTGTGTCTCTGTGTCCTCCAGGACCCCATGCTCTACTCCTGGTCATTAGGGTAAGTGGGCCATTCACAGAGATACACAGAAGAACAGTGCAGGAACACTTGGAGATCCTGGGCAATAAAGTCTGGAGCCACACTCTAGTGCTGTTCACCTATGGGGACTGGCTGGGAGACACAAGCATTGAGCAGTACATTGAGAGTGGAGGAGAGGCTCTGCAGTGGGTTGTAAAGAAATGTGGCAACAGGTACCACGTTTTAGACAATGAGAAGAGTGATTGTGGCCAGGTGACAGAGCTGCTGGAGAAGATAGAAGAGATGGTGATGGTGAAAAGTGGTCATCACTTTGGCTTCAATAACAAAATGCTGATTACAATGAAGGAGAAGAAGAAGGAAGAAAATAGAAGAGCAGAGCAGAGGAAGATGAAGGTGCAGAAACGGAGAGAGACTCTCAGATCATCAGCAGGTAAGAAATATGTTCCTCTTCCTGTTCTTCCTCCTCCCCTGTGCTGACTCTGGGACAGGATTCTTCATTTAGTGGTAGACACCTGGGGCGGAATTCTCCCGTCTCCATTTAAGTCTGTTTTACGTGTAGTGGGCGAGACCGTTACAGGAAGTAGTTCGACTACGCCACCCCCGGGGGTGGAGCCCCCGGAGGAAATGAATTAGGGGTAGTTACAGATACCCCGGACCAACACACAATGTACCCGCATAATAGATTACCAGGCAAACACAGGTTCGTGCACAATGGAGGCAGAGACAGTGGTGACAATTAATAATTCAAATCTTTATTATTATTTTCAGTATAAAAATATGTTTGTCACTCTGTAATAAATATAAAAAGGCACTCACAATTCACAAAGTGCAGTGGGGTGGGTGTGCTGTCGCAATCACCCGCAGATAGATAAACACTTGCCCCAAAGTATGTTCACGGTAACAGTAAAGTGCAGGGGTGGGTGTGCTGCCACCACACCCGCGGATCTGTAAACACCGGCCCCAAAGTATGTTCACTAATTCACAATAGACAACACACCTGGTAGGCCTAAGGCCTTAGAACCCACACTCGGGTTGGCAGACTTTGCCACTAGGGGCTGGCACGGCTAACACAATAGGGCGAATGGCACACCTCAGGATTAACAAAAGAAAAAGTAAAGAAATAGTTCACAACAAACAGAAATCATTCACGGCAAACAGAAACAACAAGAAATCAGCAAACCATGCAAAATAAATCAAAATCCAGTAAATACATGCAGTTAAATAAGAAATTAGATAATTGGATGAAATAATGAAAAAAAGGAAATTAGGCACAGCAAACGAAAGTAAACGAAAATCAAAACATGAGGTAAACCAACCCCAGAGGCTCAGCTCAGTGCAGTCCCCTAGGTATCCCCACACTCACTCGTCACTCACACACACACACGCACACACACACTGTGGAATGGCTCACACACTAGCTCACACCGAGCCGAGCGCCCACACGCATACACACACACACACACACACACACTGAACTAAAGCGCGCCAACGCACACACACGCACGAATGTCCAATTTCCCGAGGCCGGAGCAGCAGCCGAGATACGGGTTCCCGGCTTCCAGAGGCACCACACAACCGGGGCTAAAAGTCGCCCCTCGTGCACCTAAACGCGTGGTGTGTCTGACCACGGCCACACGGATACAACCTGCGAGGGAGGAGGAGAGCGTTAGCCAAGCTAGCAGGACACCCACTATGACACGATTCTGCTGCCGAGAGGTTACCTTACCCGGAGATGAGGGTGCACCGATGCGCGATTCTCACAGTCGGAGTGCCAATACAGAGGTACACGGCCGAGGCGCCGGTAGCGACCACACGCTGAAACCATAATAATGGCCGTCGTTAGCAACCATGGTACGAAAACAAACAGTCAGGGCTGGGTAAAGGCACAAGCTAACCCACTATAATACATACCGGCGTGCAGGAGACGGGAAATGCGCAAGGTAACCGTTGGTATTGTCCACCGAAGTCCTTGCCAGTGGAGAAGCAAGAGATCACTCTAGCCAAGTAAGAGACGCCAAGTTGGAATCACAACCTATAGAACAGCAGACGCGAAGTTAGCCACTAGCTGCTGGCTAGCACATAAACAGCGACAAGAAATGGTCCACATACTCACGAGGACAAGAAATGGTCCACATCTCCTAGATCTGAACTGGACACCGCACTCCTCTCGACGGCGAGGGGAGAAGCAACCACAGCATTCGCCGGTGGCGATGAAACGCGCAAAGGGGGACTTTGCAGGCTTACCGAATACTAGCCACTGGCAGTGTTTATGAAGAGACTTCCCATAAGCCTCTACGAGCGGCGTGGTGACGTGTGCCGCAGCGTCAGACCTCCCTTAAAGGAGCAGCGCTCCATTACAATCTACCCCCCACATGTTGAATCGTCGGCCCGACGATGCAGGTACGCTTTCCCCCCCCACTCCCAGATCCAAAATTCCATCAAGAGTTTGAAGTCGCCCCACCAGGCAGCCGATGGGGATTAGAGTGTTGTCCCGCGTTAGACCGGAAAGTCCGGCGTGGGGGCACCTCGCTGCTGCTAGTGCCACGACCGGGTGGCTGAACGGCCGAACTGCCGGGGGAAGCCTGCGAAGTCCGACGCTGCCCTTCGTTTCCTCCTGAGGTGCCACCCTGGGGTGCATGGGGCTCTGCTGGGACACCCAAGTCAGCATCGCCCACCTGCTCCCCAAGAAGGATATCTTCTTCGCTCGATAGCTCCCCTGAGTCGACAGGGGTAGGTTCGCCTGGTCGGCCCGACCCCGGGGGGGTGTCGGGGGCCAGGGGGCCCACCACTCCTTTCAGCATGCTGCGGTGAACGTGCTTCAGCTTCGTTGGATCGTTGACGGGGGCGATCGTGTACACGGCTCCAGTCTCCGAAGGGGTACGCACCACCATGTGTACCTGGGAGTTCCACACATCTTGGATTTTATTTCGACCTCGCACGCCGAGGTTGCGTACATATACCCGTTGCCCTACTTCTAAAACAGCAGTCTTCACCCGTGCATCGTGTCTGTCCTTGCGATATTCCGCCGCTGCGGCCAAACGCTCCCGAGCCCCATCAAATGCCACTTGAAGCCGGGCCTGATGCTCCTGTATCCAGTCGCACACTCGACCATGGACCGGTGGCCGAACTCGGCCCAGGAGGAAGTCTACGGGTAGCTGTGGCTCTTGGCCGAACATAAGGAAGTGTGGCGATTCTCCTGTCGCTTGATGCGGGGTGGTATTATAACAGAAGGTTACGTGCGGCAGGCAAGTTGCCCAGTCGCGCTTCCGAGAGGCCGGTAGAGTACGCAGGAGGTTGTGTAGAGTGCGGTTAAATCGCTCACATTGGCCGTTCCCGGCCGGGTGGTACGGGGTGGTTCGGGACTTCTGGACCCCGTACAGCCCGCAAAGCTGCTGAATCAGGGTGCCCTCGAAACAGCGCCCCTGGTCGGAGTGGAGCCGACCAGGAATTCCGAACCGGTAGAACCATTCCACAAGCAAGACCTGGGCGACCGTCGAGGCCCGCTGATCCCGGGTGGGGACGGCGATGGAATACTTACTGAAGACGTCCGTGATGACTAAAACGTTCTCCACCCCCCCCGACGTGGGCTCCAAAAGCGTGAAATCCACAGCTACCACTTCGTTGGGCCGAGATGCCAGTAGGTGGCCCATATGCGCGGCGGCTAGAGGAGGCTCCCCTTTGGATTCTTGGCACCTAAGACACTTTTCACACCATCGGCGCACCTCCGCAAACATGCGGGGCCAGTAACACCGTTGCCCAACCAACTCCAGTGTTCGATTAATCCCCTGGTGGCCATGGTGCTCGTGGAGCTGGTTTAGGACCTCTGATTGCAGGGCAGCCGGCAAAACCAGCTGGAGGCACTCATCACGGCCACTGGGGTGTAGCACTCTCCGGTAAAGGACTCCATCGTTCTCCACAAACCGTTTCCACTGCCGCAACAGGATCAAGGCCAAGGGTGACAGAGCTTCCCGTTCCTCACGAGTAGGCCGCCGACGCGCCTTCCAGAAGGCCAGAATCGGCTGGATAACAGGGTCTCCTTCTTGCAGAGCGCACAGGTCCGGCAAAGGGTAGGAGGGCAGCACCGAAACAACCAACTGAGAGGCGGTGATGCTACCCCCCGGGACAGCGGCCGGTTGCAGCTGACCACCGGGGTCGCTTGCTTGCAGAGTGCGCAGAACCGGCAAAGCGTGGGGGAACAACCCCGAGACACTGGACTGAGAGGCGGTGCCGCCATCCCCCTGAGCCGCTACCTGTTGCAGCAATCTAGGGACCGCTGTACCCGGAACCAGGTCACTCACGTCTTCTTGGTCTGGCTGATTCTGCCGCGACAGGCCGTCCGCATTACCGTTAGATTTACCCGAGCGGTACTTTAATTCAAAATCAAATGATGCAAGCTGTGCGGCCCACCGGTGTTCGACCGCCCCGAGTTTGGAAGTGGTGAGGTGACTCAGGGGGTTATTATCAGTGTACACGACACACTTCTGGCCCAAGAGATATTCGCGAAACTTCTCGGTGACGGCCCATTTTAGGGCGAGGAACTCGATTTTCATAGAACTGTAATTGTTCATATTCCACTCTGTAGGTCTTAACGTTCTACTGGCGTATGCCACCGGTCGGACTTTGCCGTCCACCTCCTGCGAGAGGACCGCGCCCAGTCCGCAATGGCTGGCGTCGACCTCAAGAATAAATGGGCGGCTAAAGTCCGCGTACGCCAGTACCGGCGCCGACACGAGCCTCCCCTTGAGTTCCTCAAAACTTCTTTCGCAATCCTCTGACCATGCATCAAGAAACTGCTGCCCCGAGGGCTGACGGGAACGGCTCCCGTTCAAGGTGGCCACCAATCGATGCAACGGCGCGGCCAGCTTTGCGAATCCTTCGACGAATCGTCGATAATAGCTGGCGAAGCCTAGAAATGATCGGAGCTCCGACACATTGGCAGGTCGCCGCCATGTGGCCACTGCCTCCACCTTGCCAGGGTCGGTAGAGACACCGTGCTGAGAGATCACATGTCCCAAGTACTGAACCTCCGGCTTAAAGAACGCGCACTTCCCTAATTTAGCCTTCAGCCCCTCCGACTGCAACCGGGTCAAGACCATCTCCAGGCGCTGTAGATGTTGCGCCACGGTGGACGAGAAGATCACGATGTCGTCAAGATACAGTAGAACGGAATGACACTGTTGGTCGCCGAACATACGTTGCATTAATCGTTGAAATGTACCTGGTGCATTGCACAGGCCAAAAGGCATTCTGTTCCATTCGAACAACCCGAAGGGGGTACAGAATGCCGTTTTGGCCCGATCACCTTCTGTCACGGGGACTTGGTTGTACCCACTGGCTAAGTCCATCGTAGAAAACCAGCGGGCACCTGCCAACATGTCCAATGTCTCCTCGATCCGAGGAAGCGGAAAGGCGTCCTTCCGAGTTCGGGCATTTAACAGGCGATAGTCGACACAGAGTCGCAAGCTCCCATCCTTCTTCCGGACTAGAACAATGGGAGAAGCGAATGGACTACTGCTTTCTCTGATGACCTTCGCCTGGAGGAGCTGGTTGATATGGGTTTTTACGGCCTCGTAGTCGGAGGGGGCAATGCGCCTGTAACGCTGCCGGACCGGTGTCGGATCCAACAGTGGGATGTCGTGCGAGATTAGGGAAGTGCAACCCAAGTCGCCCTCATGGGCGGAGAAGACCGAAGAGTACCTCAGAAGCAGGGCCCGGACCTCAGCCTGTTCCTCGGCAGGCAGGGGTAACAAGTCCACTGCGCGGATTTGTGTCTCCAAAGGCGACGGGGCAGGCGCCTGAGGGTCAGTAATGGCGGCCACGGAACGGACCTCCACCACGTCCCGTGGCAAGCTGATGATCGACACAGCATTCACCTGTCCGAGTCTAGTACGAGGGTACAGCAGGACGTCCGTACAACCGACGTTAACTACAGGGATCTGCACCAAGCCACGGGTCACCTGCACCAAGGCAGGGGACACCAGCAACCCCCCGGGCAACCCCCGGTCCGTCGGCTCAAAGAGGGTTCCAAGCCCTGAATGTTGCTCAGGGCAGGTGGCAGGAATCAACTTCATGGTCCCCCCCGGAACCCGCCATGGCGCACGGCCCCGGACATTCACCACGCCGCTGGTCTCGGGGGTGGGCCGGATTTCAGCCTGATGACAATGTTGCAGCGCTTTCAGCACCGGTCGAGGGGCAGTTGACACTGATGGGAGATCGAAAAGCGTGGGACCGTGCCGCCCAAAAAGTTCCTTATAACACTTGCCGATAACATTCATACCAAGAACCCCAGGGACCACGGAAGCCGTGCCCCCTGGGGGGTCGCGAACGACCAGAACACCGCAATCAGGCATACTCTTCCCGCAAAGCTCAATATTCAGCTCCAAGTAGCCCAAGTAAGGAATCTCTAGGCCGTTGGCCGCTCGGAGCTGCAGCCAGTGACATGAGCGTAAACGCTCCTGCCCCAAAGATTCGAAGTTGGCAGCGAAGAAACTTTCAGTGACGGTGGACACCATAGACCCAGTGTCAATGAGACAGGGGACCTGAACCCCGCCTATCCGGACGAGCAGATGTGGACAGTTAGAAAGTAACGCCTCGGCGGCATTGGGAGGGTGAAGGGCATTACGTGAGCCAAGAGAGGCCCCCCCCGGACTGTGACTCCTCAGTCCGGTGGGCGTCAGTTTCCCGAGGGCTGGTTCGGTTGGAGGGGCCCATTCTCCGAAAACCCGGAGCCTCTACGGGAGGGTGCTTGTGGGGGCCCCACCACTCGTTCTCCGTCACAATCCGCAGCAATATGGCCTGTCGCACGACAGCGCCAGCAGACAAGGGGTCCCTCCCGAGGAGACCGACCTCGCCTCCGTGGCTCCCCCTGTGTGGCCGCACCCCGAGAAAAATGCTGCAACTGAGCCTGTTGATTTTGCACCATTTCCATGAGCTTCGCCATGTCGGCCTGCAACTTCTCCATATCAGATCTGGTCGGCGCCCCACCACGGGGATCCATGCTTACGGCGCAAGAGGTACCAGGGACCCCAAGGGAGCGATCGAGTGAAGACAAGGAAAAGCTACGCGGCCGCTGCGGTTCGGCGGCGCCCTCCCGTTCCCAACGCATGGCTTCCTTACGCACCGCGATCAAAGTGGCTAACGGCGTGGTCCGAATGAAACTCTTCAAGTGACGACGCAAGGCGCCCTCGTTAACATGCTCCACAAACTGATCACGCAGAAGAACGTCAGCGTTAAGAATTCCCTCAGGCGCATTTCGTCTAACCTTATCAATAAGGGTCATTAATGCGATTGAAAACTCTAGCAGTGTCTCTCCCTCTTGCTGTTTTCTCGAAAAGAACGCCTCCTGCAAGGCCACGTATGACTGTGGGCAACCGTAAAGCTCCTGTAAAATTTCTAAGATTTTCTCTGGGTTTTCTTTTTCTTCTCTCGGCCTATAGCGGATCTCATCCCGTGCCTCGCCATCCAAGTGATCGTAAAGAAAATAGGCTCTCTCGGCAGCAGAAAAATGGCGCGCCCGCATACATGCCTCCGCCTCCTCCTTCCACGCCTCGATACTTATGCCCCCATTTCCCCTAAACAATGGGCACTTCTTTTCCCTTGGGACAAAGACCAAACGTTCTGTAGCGGGCCCTGCCGGGGCGTTACCATTTACTGTGCTCGTACTTGTGGCCCGCTGGGCGAGGGAGGCCTTTAAGCGCTCATTCTCGGCTCTTACCTCAGCCAACTCATCCCTAACCTCTTGTGCGTCCCGCGACATGCTGCGGAAACCGATCAAGACAAATTTGGAAAATGCAAAAACTCACAGGGATGGCTGGTCCAAATCCCGAGAGAGGGGCGGTCTCCCAACCTCGGCTGCTGCTCCGCTTCTACAGGAAAAACACAAACTCACAGCGCTTATTCAGTGGTGCTCTCACTTTCAACCAACCACATACATACACTCATTCAACCATTGACCATATGACAAATTTCTATTACAAAGAGTGACAAAACAAAAAACCTAAAAAAATGAAACCAGTGTCTCTGCTCCTATGCCAATCCTGCCCGACTATAAGCCAAAATGTAGTGGGCGAGACCGTTACAGGAAGTAGTTCGACTACGCCACCCCCGGGGGTGGAGCCCCCGGAGGAAATGAATTAGGGGTAGTTACAGATACCCCGGACCAACACACAATGTACCCGCATAATAGATTACCAGGCAAACACAGGTTCGTGCACAATGGAGGCAGAGACAGTGGTGACAATTAATAATTCAAATCTTTATTATTATTTTCAGTATAAAAATATGTTTGTCACTCTGTAATAAATATAAAAAGGCACTCACAATTCACAAAGTGCAGTGGGGTGGGTGTGCTGTCGCAATCACCCGCAGATAGATAAACACTTGCCCCAAAGTATGTTCACGGTAACAGTAAAGTGCAGGGGTGGGTGTGCTGCCACCACACCCGCGGATCTGTAAACACCGGCCCCAAAGTATGTTCACTAATTCACAATAGACAACACACCTGGTAGGCCTAAGGCCTTAGAACCCACACTCGGGTTGGCAGACTTTGCCACTAGGGGCTGGCACGGCTAACACAATAGGGCGAATGGCACACCTCAGGATTAACAAAAGAAAAAGTAAAGAAATAGTTCACAACAAACAGAAATCATTCACGGCAAACAGAAACAACAAGAAATCAGCAAACCATGCAAAATAAATCAAAATCCAGTAAATACATGCAGTTAAATAAGAAATTAGATAATTGGATGAAATAATGAAAAAAAGGAAATTAGGCACAGCAAACGAAAGTAAACGAAAATCAAAACATGAGGTAAACCAACCCCAGAGGCTCAGCTCAGTGCAGTCCCCTAGGTATCCCCACACTCACTCGTCACTCACACACACACACGCACACACACACTGTGGAATGGCTCACACACTAGCTCACACCGAGCCGAGCGCCCACACGCATACACACACACACACACACACACACTGAACTAAAGCGCGCCAACGCACACACACGCACGAATGTCCAATTTCCCGAGGCCGGAGCAGCAGCCGAGATACGGGTTCCCGGCTTCCAGAGGCACCACACAACCGGGGCTAAAAGTCGCCCCTCGTGCACCTAAACGCGTGGTGTGTCTGACCACGGCCACACGGATACAACCTGCGAGGGAGGAGGAGAGCGTTAGCCAAGCTAGCAGGACACCCACTATGACACGATTCTGCTGCCGAGAGGTTACCTTACCCGGAGATGAGGGTGCACCGATGCGCGATTCTCACAGTCGGAGTGCCAATACAGAGGTACACGGCCGAGGCGCCGGTAGCGACCACACGCTGAAACCATAATAATGGCCGTCGTTAGCAACCATGGTACGAAAACAAACAGTCAGGGCTGGGTAAAGGCACAAGCTAACCCACTATAATACATACCGGCGTGCAGGAGACGGGAAATGCGCAAGGTAACCGTTGGTATTGTCCACCGAAGTCCTTGCCAGTGGAGAAGCAAGAGATCACTCTAGCCAAGTAAGAGACGCCAAGTTGGAATCACAACCTATAGAACAGCAGACGCGAAGTTAGCCACTAGCTGCTGGCTAGCACATAAACAGCGACAAGAAATGGTCCACATACTCACGAGGACAAGAAATGGTCCACATCTCCTAGATCTGAACTGGACACCGCACTCCTCTCGACGGCGAGGGGAGAAGCAACCACAGCATTCGCCGGTGGCGATGAAACGCGCAAAGGGGGACTTTGCAGGCTTACCGAATACTAGCCACTGGCAGTGTTTATGAAGAGACTTCCCATAAGCCTCTACGAGCGGCGTGGTGACGTGTGCCGCAGCGTCAGACCTCCCTTAAAGGAGCAGCGCTCCATTACATACGCACGCATATTTTACGCGGTCTTATCTTGCGCGTATTCTCCCCTCTGGAACGTCGCCACACCCCTCGCGCTTAACTCAGAAAAACAGCGCGTAGCCCAACATAGGCGTGATATATGCTAAATGGGGGGATGAGTCTCCGCCAAGTTCATCAGTTGTGGCTACAAAGAAACTATGGAGCATGGATTTTCAGATCAACCATGTGAAAACCTCGGCAGTCCATTGAGATCCAACACTGAACTTTAACTTTGAATTTAAAACCACGTGCCAAAAGTCCTCTTGCAAAAGCGTTTCAAAATCTAACCTCCGCTCCTTTTCACAAGCAGAAGGCAAGTATTGGAGGTGAGATAATGAGATGGAAACGCGATGTGTCCCTTTGGCGGGAACTCAGCTGAGCGTTTTGGTGCGCAACAGGTTGATTGAAATAATAAACATGATTGAACGTTTTGTTAAAAATGGAGTTTGGCGTGTTGCCTGGACAATTCCGGAAATCAAAAAGTGATTTAAAATGCTGATCATTCCCACAGTTAAACAAACACATAGTAGGCCTGTTTTCTGAAAAGTGTTTCTCCGCTTCTCTGTACAGCAACGTGACATTAAAATAATTGGAAATATGTGGATCTCAGCTGTCCGTCAGCATATTACACTTAGGCTACATGCATGCTGAAGAATGAACAAGGAAATCGATCGTCATGAAAAAATGGAGACTTCGGAGTTAATGGGAATTAATTGGACATGGGCATGCAATGCCAAGCCAGGACTTAAACGCGCAGCTGATGGGGTGTAATACAGACCAGAAGCGAAATGCCAAAGACATGCTCTGATATGTAAGCCTACCTTTTACGTTTAGCTGTAATGACATTCAGGAAATATTTTCTGCCTTACAAAAACAGATAGGACAACCTGTAGCCTACCTCAGTATGTGGTGGTTTTGTATGTCGGGCATCAGTTCAGAAAGTTTAATAGGTTACATGCACATATGCACGAGTTCCAATAAATCACAAAAGTGGAGGAGTTGAAATAAAAATTGAAGGTTGTTTTTGAATAGGCATACTTTGGGTGGCTGTGAGGACGACTGGAACAGCGGTCTTTAGTCTGACGTGCCTTGTCAATTTAGCCTACTTGTGCATGGTGCAACCTGCAACGAGGTGTTTTTGGTTTTGGTTACCATCCGTGGAGACAGCATGATGATCCTCATAAGGATTAATTAATTACCTGCTTTTGTTTGTAAGTTCACCGATATGAGAACATGCTCTGGGCAGCTGGTCATATTTTGTCACAATTAATGTAGGATGTTTATGTGGAACTGTGAATGAATTTCGATTTGGACTCACGCTGACGGTAAGGAACATCAACAAAGCATACCGTGTAACATGTTCAAAATGCGAGCCAAGCGAGCATCAAATGCAATATTACATTTTACCTCATAGTGGCGCTTGACCTTACTACAGCCCTTTGATGCGCGTAAAGGCAAACGCGCGTAAGTGCACGGGAGAATACGCTTAGGATTCATTTACATGCGAAACTCCCTGATTTTGGCCTGGCCCCACCCAAAGTGCGCAACTGGCAAAATTCCGCGTAAACCCTGCTTAATCACAGACTTGAGTAACCACGGAGGCACTGTTGCACGCTTTTTTTTTTTACTTAAGCGGGTGGGAGAATTCCGCCCGTGGTGCCAAGGGCACATTTTTGGGTATTGTGCTTTTTGATGCATTTTTGTGATACAAAACATGAAAACTATGATGTATCAGTATCACAACCTGGTTGCACAACTTGGTTAAAAATATTTGAAACTTACAAAAATTGTTTGAAGTGGTGCCTTGCACTTTTACCGTACCCTACCATTGAAATGCATTATATTTGCACCCCCAGTGGTCACGTTAGGTAGGATTCCTTGACTTGGCAGTAGAGTACATTCTAGCAGAACACCACTCCAATGCCACACATAACCAACAGAAGTCACTTGATTGGACTGACACACTGGACAGAGATTAGTCTGTGAGAGACGGTGTGACCT
This sequence comes from Engraulis encrasicolus, assembly GCF_034702125.1. Lineage (NCBI taxonomy): Eukaryota > Metazoa > Chordata > Actinopteri > Clupeiformes > Engraulidae > Engraulis > Engraulis encrasicolus. Next base: position 42,196,652 of record NC_085859.1, on the reverse strand, counting down.
CCAAAATGGAGCCTGTCCTTGGCCAGGCATTTATCTACCTCGGTGGTGGATTTAAAGATGAGACCTAAAAAGATGCCAATCCAAAAGTGGTAGAGATACAATTAGCTCATATTTCACTGGTAAGATGTCCTGATTCAAAAGCAGGATAAGGATGGACTGCTCTTGAGAAGTTTGGTGAAAACCCTGCTCATGCGGTTACAGATGAGGCACACCGCCTTATGATAGCTGTGTACACAACATCAGCAGATGACTTTGAGTATTCCAATCTGAGTAAATTGAGGGCATAACAATTCCTACACAACAAATTAGTGATGGGAAACTTGAAGCTAGGCTTCGAAGCCTGCTTTGAGCAAAAGTGGGCGTAAAATGTGAAGCCTCGCTTCGAGGTGTGTGTCGTCAACGTAAAACCATGTGACAATGCCAGACGAGGACTCACATTTTGCGAGGCGCGTGGATGTTTCATTGCGCGCCGCTACCCAAACGAGCTTTCTGCGCCTCGGAGCACTTGTCAAGTTTTCAGTTTGCGTTTGTTGTGTGAGTGTTGAGACTGGATATGTAGTGACTTTGATTTGGTTCCATGCCGTAGATTGACCCAAATGTCCAAGTATGATCTATGCACTTCCAATTCCCTTTTGAAGTAGATTTTCAAAGTGAGACGCTTCCGAAGACGAGGTGGAAAATTGTTTTAGTTCTACAAAGTACCTTGAGCTTAAGCTACCATAAATGAGACAGCAGTTCTGTCAGCAATTATTAGTACTAAACTATATACAGCTAAATAAGAAAGCAGACATATTTTATTTATTATAGGTTTTGTGCTGGTTTTAGTAGTCTTTACAAGTTGGTTCATGTTGACTACAAGAAGCAAACTCAGCAATGCCATCGAAAGAGTCAAGCGGCTGGCTCAGTGGTTAAACTGTTTGACCTGTATTCTCAGGATCATCGGTTCAAATCCTTGAAATAGCGACTTGATGATAATTCAACTAATTGTTGATTTTGCACGGTAGCCTTCTGTTAAAGTTGACCTAGTAAACCATGAAGTTATCTGTGAGCTTGGCATAGTGGTGAACGCGACAGAGTGCTACCTTTATCATTGCGAGTTCGAATATAAGTAGTGGATAACTGATATTTGTTAATATCCCTTGAATTACATTTCATAATGTGACTCTATTCATTACATTTCTTTCTGGTAATTTTAATTGGCTACTACAATTGTGTTGCGTTTATGGCCGATCACTCCTAGTCGCGCGCTGACCTCCACACAATGATGCTCTCTCTCACCTCCACGATAACACAGGGTCAGCGTTAAACTTGATTTGAGTGTTCCACAATCACGAGTCATTAATTCCATATACACACCCCATCACATGTATTGAAACGGAACGGGGAAATGAAATGAATGCCTGCCGTGCCATTTCATAGCACACCAGATGCCGCCAGTGAGAACTGAGGCTTCGAGAAATGCTTCGAAAGGCTTCAAACCTTTTTGCCTGAAAGCCTCATTGGTTCAGGAAGCCTCATTTTGCCATCACTACAACAAATTAACACACTTACAACTTCACTTACCTTCACTCACTTACAACTTCACACTTACCCCTCACTGAAAATGCCTTATACTGCACCTAAAATGGGCTGCCCTGTCCACCCTCAATGGGTTTGTTTGTGATGAAGCGGTGATGCTTTTGCTAGGTAGTGTGCATGCAATGAAAATCCAGCCTGATCTACAGAATTGCGTGCTCCTGGACACGGATATTTGGGACACAAAATCTGTGCTCCTGGACACAGATTTTGCCAAATTTTTTGTGATGGACATAGTGCTTTCTATATTCCCACAGCACTGTGTTAACTCTATCATTAGAAGAAAACATACCAAATGCTAATCCTAAACAAAATAATTCTATTGCAATCTAAGTTGTGCCCTGACCAAAACATTCCCTAACCTTAACCTGTCACATATTTTTGAGAAATACCTTTTTCAGTTGGTTGATAGGCTATCAAATTCATATAATGAATAAAAGAATACTAGCTGTGCCCAGACCAAAACAATCCCTAACCCTAACCTGCCAGTAAGAATTTTTTTTGAGAAAAACATATTTGAAATGAGAAAAATCCTGAGAAAACACAAGACATTGGAAACATAGAGCTGTGGGAGTATAGAGAGAGCACTTCCGTGTGTCCATCACGGAAAACAATTCCGTGTCCAGGAGCAGGGAATTTTGGCAAAATCCGTGTCCAGGAGCACAGATTTTGTGTCCCAAACATCTGTGTCCAGGAGCACGGAATTTTGAGATATAACCAGTGCTTAATTTGAGCCGGATCATGCCGGAACAGGATCCCCCACCTCGTAATTTTGACCCCCCTGTGTTCCGGGACTTATTATGGCTGATCCGGAACCTCTCGTGAATGAATAAAAAAATATATAGAGGCTACTATATTGTAACGGACTATCTCTGCCTCCTCAGTAGTGAGAGCGCAGCATTATCCCATGTTCGCTACATTTCGCCCATCTCACCGAGCAGCCTATAGGCCTAAAGTGGGGTTGAGATTGTCAGGATCGCAACAACCACAAGCCGAGTGAGCAAGCGAGAAGGAACCATGAAGTGTGCGCGTCGAGAAGATCACCATTTCTGAATCCTAAAGCCAGACACTGATGTGCGCTGTTCCAAATTGAGACCGAGCGCGCAAGTCTGCAACCAAGGGTTTGCAAAAGTGCACTACTTAAAAAATGAGAAAAGATGTTCGTTGTGTTGATCTAAGTTATTTCTTATGTGTTGGTCAGTGTTTTTTTATTCATATTTGGAAAGGTAACGAAGGCTAAACCAAAGGCAGTGTTATTGCTGCCTGGCGCCCAACTCAGAACATTTAAAACTTAAAAATAGCCTACAGTCGGCTGCACCGTTACAATATGGTAGAGCTGAAGGCAACGCGCACCGACTGAAAAAAAACTATCGACATATTTTATCGTCGCGACGCACGGGCATGTAAGTTAATTATTCGACATATTGGATTTCCAATGGAAAACAAAGCCATCTCACAAAACTAGTGTATGAGAGTGTGTTTGTTTGAGTGAAAGGGAGAGGATTCTGAAGTGCTTTTGGGGACTTGTCTGCAAGCATGGAGGAGGCCAAGTTAAAATTTAGCAACATTCAAGACGAAAGTCGCGACCTCCCCACTTTATTGCAGTAGGAGAAGTCCAGCTTTTGCGTGGCTATTTTGGTGGGGGAAGCACAATTGGTAGCCTGCTTGTCCCATACATTTAAGAATCATAACTAGGCCTATAGATCTACTAGGCTACTTTTCCATCCCTACTATCTGACTAAATGTAGGCTACGTGAAGTTGCCCCTCTCTCGTTGTTTGTTCATATGCGCGGATGAGATGGAAAGCCTGGCTGTGCCAAACATTGTTTAAAAGTTTTCATCAAATTTTGGTCGTCACACAAGGTTTTGGATATACTAATTTCTAGTGGCACCTGGGCTGCGTTTGGTGCATTGATCAGTCATGTAGCCTAGCGAAAAAGACAGCCTGGGTGAGAGGATGAGATCTTCCTCGGCTGGCCTCAGCATGTGTGTGCGCGCGTTTCCTTCTCTCCCAAGACTCGACAGTTGCTTACAAGTCAATTTGAGCACGAAAACAGCAAAGACAATGTGATATTTCATTCAAATAGGGCCTACACGCTCCAAATAAAACATTGGTCGGAGGGATTTTCAACCGGACCGCAGCGCGAGCAGACAGTGTGAAAAGCCAAGTCTACCGGGAAAATCGCCGCTCGCTTACCATCAGTGCGCGAGCCCTGAAAATCGCAGCTCGCTTACCATCAGTGCTCGAGCCCTTGAAACAGTGAAGTGGCATATCGCAACAGCACATGCGGATTAGCCAAATTATATGCATCAAAGTCGCCAACAAAGCGTGGATTTAACGTTTAATAGGCCTATGCCAACGTTGTGTGAATACGGGAAAGGATAAGAATTGGACAGCCATGCACTGTCCTTTCAATAGGTAGACTAGCCTAGTAGAAGACCGCTTCGGTTTCTTTTCACCTCATGGGGAAAGCATAATTTCCATGCACTGCACGAAACTACTAAGCATAAAGTTAGCGATCAAACAAAAAATATTGGTTGTTGTCATTACAGCATTTAATAGGCTATGGCTGTTGTTTAAAATAGCAATTGGATTGCCAACCGTCCCTTGTATTAAGAAACAAACGTATGGATATGAGCTGACATGGGACTCAATGTCGTTAAAATGCAGGGAATTGCATCTAATTTTTTTCCGTTTTTATTCGTTTGCGTAATAATAGTTTTTCTGTGCGTTCCGGGACCTCTGTCCAACTCATCGTCGCTGTGATGTCATATGTGTTTTGCGTTCCGGTACCTTGTGATTTACAAATTAAGCACTGGATATAATGTTGCGAAATCACCTGTTTCACCCAATTTGTATGGTCTGTGGATGATGGAGAGTTCCAGTTAGTTCCAGACATAGGATTCAGTTCCATCTACTCAGCTAACTTGGCGTGTCGAACACGATAACTTCATGTGGGTGTGTTTAAAGCGACTACCCAGGATTTTTGACATAGGAGGACCCTATGTCATGGTTAGTTAGAGTCTTTTAGACATGTGGAGATACTTTTTCTGATATTCCAAGCAGTCCTTGTAATTCCGGGGTTGCTGGTGCTATGCTAGCGCAAGTGAACCGCTTTTGGTAGCCGCTCATTAAACAGTATTATACCCAGTCCATTGGAATTGGAAAAAAGTAACTTCACATGTCTACAATACTCTGGCTAACTAGGAAATATGGTCCAATGTCAACAAATCTGGAGTGTCGCTTTAAAGCCAGGCTCAAACTACACGACTAGCGATTGTGTGTCCGATGTTGGCGTCGGGGTGCACCGCACACTAGAAGAGAATCGCAACTGTCAATCTTGTCGCTGCTCGCAGCCACCGAGACAATGCCCGACGTTCTATTTCCAGTCGCAAATATCAAACACTGTTTGATTTCTACGATTTGCGATCGGCGACTCTTTGAGCTGCCAAAGTTCTATCTTAGAACGTCGCTCACGACGAGGAAATCTTTCCCGACAATCGCTTGCGATGGTCCTGAGGGGTAACGTTCTAGCGATTGTCGCAAGGGGGGTTTTCAGCCGAGAATCGGCGCGATAGTCGTGTAGTTTGAGCCAGGCTTAAGGTAGCCAGAAGAACTGTTCCTGTGCAAGGAGGGCAGTTCCATGTTGCGTAGGGTGCCATTGCCCGGGCCTTTCAACCAAATGCAGCACGATACAATGCACTGAATCACTTGCAAACAGTGATGGCAGCAGTGATAATTAACTTCTCTGAGGACATTATTTTCAATAGCCTACTTTAATCCACTTGCATGCAAATTAAATGTACAGTAAAGTGGCGGTTATGTGTGCTTTTGGAGTGGTGTTCTGCTAGGGTCTACTCCTCTGCTTTGTCAAAGTATCCTACCAAATGTGACAACTAGGGTCACAAATATAATGCATTTCAATGGTAGGTTTAAGTATAATGGCAAGGCACTACTTCAAATGCTTTTTGTAAGTTTCCAGCTGCTTGATGACTGGGTTGTGCACCCCTTTGTCCTTAAGGTATAGCCTTTGTGAGCCCATATCCATTATGTTGGTTCAGGGGTGCCGCTAAAATTTTTGGGCCCTATGAAAGATTTGAATGTTGGGCCCCCTTAAGGGCCTTTTTCAGTGTTCTTGGGCCCCCTAAAGGGCCCCTGTCAGTGCTCGGGCCCTTAAAATCTGTAACACCTTTTCCCCCCTAGCGGCACCCATGTGTTGGTTGGGTGGCAGCAACGAGTCCCCTGGCACTCCTCCTTTGGAAACACTTGGAACAGATGCAAACAAACTTTTTAAAAACAGTACTCTGTTAGTCCTATTGTTATGTTTTTTTCCCCTTTGCGTCCACCTAGCCCTACTGGGTTTGCCAAGTCAGAAGTCCATGGCATGTCTTTGGGGTGGACACTGATGCTTCAACTCAGGGTAGAATTGACTATGTCAATTGTGACAGGTGCATGCACACTCTTGTGCAACCAGTCCACAGTCCACCAATGGTCATGTAGTCCCAATGACCTTCATTTACCATGCTATTGTAGAAACAAGTGACCACACAATGACTTGAGAATTGATCGTACGGCAAGGCTCATGTGAGATGTAGGAAACATACGTACTATATCAATCCCATTGTAGGGAACATGGGCACTTAACTCATAGACGGTGACTCATCGTACATCCATATAAAAAACCCTCACCATCATTGCAAGCAAATCGCCCTTCTCCCTCTTACCACTACACACCCTTAGGGTGAATACCATTACACCCCTTACCCCTACGCCGATTCCCCTTTGCCTCCGTTTTGCGCGTCCACGTGTAGGCGTAGTGGCATCCCGATTCACGTTCAGACAGATGGGTAGGGGTTTGGCGAAGGGCTTTCATCCCCTCCGCGCGGAGATTTTCCGACACCTCACTCCACGGACGGAGGGCTTCGACAGATTTCCCTGAATGCATTGCGATTGCATTTAAAAATGCGCGGCAAACCGCGGCATCCACAACAGCACACGAGATTACGTATTTTTGTGGTATTTAAAGTGGTAATAATTATTCCATTGTACTAAGTTTAACATTGTCCTAATGTGTGATGGAACACACATGTGTGAATTAACGTCAACCTAATGCATGGAATTAGTGACAGCTGTGAGTGTCATTCCGTGATTGTTGAAGGGGCATCCCAATCCATAGGGGTTGCGTTTCAAGCCCTACACCTTGCGGCTTTGTTTGAAAGCATGAGGGGCAAGAGGAAGGCAAACGGGTAGGGGTGGAGATTAGTAATGGGAAAGGCCCTTAGTCATTTAAGCTAATTATTTGAATGCACGCCTGAATGGTCAGCCAAAGTGGGTCACTTGAGTCATCATGAGTGATGCCCATTCCCAGTTCCCCAGTCATCCTGTGACATACATAATCACAAACATGCAGAACTGCATGCACACGCATGCACATGCATGCACGCACACACACACACACACACGCACACGCACACGCACAAACTTCTAATTGTCAAATCTCTCGATTTCTTTTTCCAGGAAGTGTTCCACACATCTCAGACATTAGGATTGTGCTGTTGGGAAATGAAGATGGAGGGAAGAGTTCATGTGGAAACAGCATCCTGGGAGGACAGGAGTTCCAGACTCCGGGAAGAACAACTGAGTGTGTGAAGAGAAAGGGAGAAGCAGCAGGGAGATGCATCACTGTAGTGGAGGCACCAGGATGGAGGAAGACCTACACTGTAAAGCAAACTCCTGATCGCGATAAACGAGAGATTTCCCTCAGTGTGTCTCTGTGTCCTCCAGGACCCCATGCTCTACTCCTGATAATTAGTGTAAGCAAGTCATTCACAGAGAAAAACAGAAGAGCAGTGCAAGAGCACCTGGAGCTCTTGGGTGAGAAAGTCTGGAGCCATACTCTTGTGCTATTCACCTTTGGGGACAGGCTGGGAGACACAAGCATTGAGCAGCATATTGAGAGTGGAGGAGAGGCTCTGCTGTGGGTTGTAGAGAAATGTGGGAACAGGTACCATGTTTTAGACAATAAGAAGAGTGATTGTGTTCAGGTGACAGAGCTTCTGGAGAAGATAGAAGAGATGGTGGCAATTAACAGTGGACAACATGATATTAGTGACTGTCCCACGTGTGAGTGAACATTCTTCACAATTCTAAATGTACATTTTGCGCACTGCTTATCAATGAAAGTTACATAGAATGATGAAATGGGTCAGTGGTGATCATGCTAATTAATGTTACATTTTCACTATGTTACTGTTGCAGTCAATGAGTTCTCAAAGCTCAAAACTGTATCAGGAAATCATGGAGAATGGAGTATGACTGAACCTCCCTACTGTGAGTGTATCATTTTCCATGTTGAAATGTATATGTCATTTATATTTTACATAAATACAGTATTTTCGTATATTTAAATAATGTATATTTCATTTATTGAATATCAATATTAACTAATATTGATTTAATTCATTGAGTGCCAGCCATTTTCAAATTCAGACCGGGGGGTTGCCAGGCTTTTTTCAACATTTGACTGTTTTTTCAAGAGCCATAATAAATTCTTTGTCCATATGAACAACAAACATACCAGATCAACGTGTTAGGCCCCACCCCCCATAAAAAAACTCAATTGACTTGATATCAAGTCTTTGGCAATGTGCCATACATTCTGAAAAGGCGCGTTTTCAAGTCCATGGCACTCAAAGAGCTACTATCAGCTAATAATAATATTAATGAATTTGGCCCCCACAGTCTCGTGACTTGTGGGTGGAAGCATTTTCCTGGTGACCCAGCCATTGTCCGAATCTATCAAAAGATTTTGGCCAAAGTGAATTCATTTTCTGGATTCCCCACCACTAATTACTTTCCATATTGGTTAGCATTGTCATTTGCACTCAATGTGAATGAAAAATGCAGTAAATTAATTATTTTTTGCCAAAATCTTATGATGGCGATGGCAGGCTGCAGCTACGCGAATATGGTCAGTACTGATAGATTCGGACAATGGCTAGGTCGCCAGGAAAACTCTTTCACTGACTTATTTAAGTCTCCGGACTGTGGGGAGACCCTCAAGGTGGTGGTATATCTGATTTGAAACAGTGTTGTGCTGCTCAGTGCTGTTCTTCACTGCACACTCTAAAATAATTTATTTACCTTTGCTAATTACCTTTACTAATTACTAATTACCTTTACTAATTTACTTAAGATTTAACAGTTTCATATTTTTCTCCATTGTCTTTTAGTCTGCGAGGCAAATCCTGATGACTTCTCAAGTGGAGCATTTCACTCTGCAGCGCTCCAATCATACATGATGAAGCCCTCTAAGAAACATTGGAGGCCCAATAGGCATCTGAAAACTGTATCAGGAAATGCCAGAGAATGGAGTATGACTGATCCTCCCAATTGTGAGTGTATAACATTTTACATACGTAGTATGCGTTTGATTGAAGTTGGTGATCTATTTTGAAACAGCGTAGCACTGATTATTGTTGTTCTTTAAAACAATGGTGAAAGAATGTTAGACTTAAAATAATTTCACATTACCACTTTATTTCAGTCCGTGGAGCCAACCCTGATGACTCCACAGATGGCTCTGCTTCAGCACTCCAATCAGACGTGATGAGGCCCCGTAAGCAGTTCAGCATTGCTGCCTCCAGTCAGAGCTCTGGGGTTGGTACTGCAGAGGAGAACAGAGGAGATGCTGAGGAAACCATGGTGATGGTTCCACAAACCAGAGAGGATGGAGCAGCCAACAGAGAAGATGTCAAAACTCGACTACGGAGGTCAAAGAGGTTTAAGACAGCAGGTTGGTGAACATTTTTCAGATCTGTGCAACAAAAGCACTCCACTTGTTGTTGTACCGAGCCGATCCGATTCAACGATGCATTGCGATGCGCAGGGACGGAGCACAAGTTTGTGACGGGGTTATGTTGAGGTCCTCTACCCATACGCTATGCTTGATGTTACAAACGTCTAGCCTAATTGTCTGTTATTGTTCACAACATTCGCACCCCACCAGGGCTGAGCTCAAACATTAATATTATTGTAATGTGCAACTAAAGAAAAAGAAAGAGGCGACTGTGTGGGCGCAACCGCAGCCTTATCCACCTTATCCAAATCGACTTCAATGCCCTCCTCCCATAGATTACTAACACATTCTATACCTCCTCCATATCCAAGATAACTGTCACGACCAAGACGCGCGGCCCCATCCTTGTCAAACAGATTCATTTTTTAAACTGCCAGCCTTCTCGTCGATAGGCTAGATGGTTCCGCTTTGCCAAGGGTGAAACTTGGGGAGACATGTGGAAACGGCCGGGGATCACTGCGTGCATATTGGCTATTCAATTAATGTGATGAAGGATGGTCAAACTTTAGATGCTGCATGGCACGAAAGGGGCATTTTTTTGGGAGCAGCTAGATAAATGTTTAGGGGTCGGGAGGGAGGGACTGAACAGTTGACAAATAACTTGGGCCCTACTTGACTATGTCCTGAAATCGGCAACCTACTGGCGATATAGCCTACACACTGACCTAGAATATGTAGCTTAGCCAATCTGCTGAATAGCCACTGCGCAGGGCTAACCACCACATAGGTGCATTTCACGAGCTTGTTAGTTCAATGCAATTTGATAAAGTTGGTTGCGCACCAATGCGTTAAAAAGGATTCATGGGGGAACAACGCATAATACAAAAAAAACCTCAAAGCCTACCTTAGCGCTTAACCCATTACAGCAGGGATGTCAAACTCATTTTGGTCCGGGGGCCGCATACAACCCATGTGGACCTCAAGCGGGCCGCATTAGTAACATCATCGCAAAAAAAAACGTAAAGCAGAGGATTAGTGTTCAGTACTATCACGTTTTAAATGTGTTGAATATGTAGAAAGCAATGCAATACTGAAAATCCTATGCAACATTTCCTTGACTTCATTCATTCATTGCCAACCGTCAATGAATTAAATATGGGACCGTTCATTTTTGCAGGGGGTCTGGGGGTTTCCTCCATAAAAAATTGTATTTCTTAGATGTAATTTCCTGCATTTTCACGCATTCTAACGTCCCGTTTCCAGTTTCAGCTTAATAGGAACCAATACAAATCCAATTATATTTATTATTTAATTACAACCAATACCAATACAATACGAATAAGAAGTATTAACATTTTATCTCTATATATGAGGTCTATAATATATGATCTTTATCAAATGCCTGTTACAGTACAAATTCACCATTTATAATAGAAGTGTGATGTGCACTTTACTACATATATACAGTATAACAGAGGGACCATTGGGTTAATGTCATGCAGGTCTCGATTTTGTCCCGATTGGCGTAATTGCGCATTTCGGTTAGCCTAGCGCAGCCAGACCCGTACAGCAAAAAGCTGTACCAGGGTCTAGGAGGGCTGGGCAGCAGTGTGGGCGGGATAAACGGTTGCTTCAGCACTCAACGCCACGCAATTGGATGGCAAACAACCAATCCCCACACACTTCTGGGTAACGTCACAGCTGTCTTGCGAAGCGGCAACTCCGAGGCGTCGTAGCAGTGAATGCGTGTGATCACCACAGCCACAAACAAGTTTCCCAATAAATCGTGTTTTCACTTACATAGTTCAAAAATGCCTCGTTTTCAACCACACATTCTTCCTTGATCAACCAGCGAAATGTTGAGCAATTTGGGGCTTGTTAAATGGTCATATTTATGATTGTTGTCAACATGGCATGTTCGGTGTTAGCTAGCTAGCTGTATACCCAGCCGGCCGGGGAGCGTCCTGCGCTGGGAGCGACAATCAGGGAATCTGCGTGTGATGACCACAGCCACAAAAGTGTCCTAATAAATCGTGTTTTCACTTATACAGTTCAAAAATGCCTCGTTTTCAACCACACGGCCCTCCTTAATCAACCAGCGAAATGTTGAGCCATTTTGGGCTTGTTAAATGGTTATATTTATGATTGTTGTCAACATGACATGTTCGGTGTTAGCTAGCTAGCTGTATACCCAGCCGGCCGGGGAGCGTCCTGCGTTGGGAGCGACAATCAGGGAATCTGCGTGTGATGACCACAGCCACAAAAGTGTCCTAATAAATCGTGTTTTCACTTATACAGTTCAAAAATGCCTCGTTTTCAACCACATGGCCCTCCTTGATCAACCAGCGAAATGTTGAGCCATTTTGGGCTTGTTAAATGGTTATATTTATGATTGTTGTCAACATGGCATGTTCGGTGTTAGCTAGCTAGCTGTATACCCATAACTAATACACGGATACCAAGCTCTGTGTAATTGACGACAGATTGGCTAGCTCGGTAGACTAGGTGTCATTCCCATCTATTTAGTAAGCGACTTACAGACTTCCAAAGCTCCCAAATGTCTCCTTTTTAATGACATGGATCTTACTAGAATTTGGGGCAGGCATATAAGGCTGTTATTGACGACAGGTTAGCTAGCCACTAGCTTGGTAGACTATGTAATTCCCATCTATTTAGTAAGATACTCAAAGACTTTCAAAGCTCCCAAATGTCTCGTTTTTAATGGCATGTGATTGTGTCTTATTAGAAATTGGGGCAGCAATTTCATTCTAGAACTACACCTACAGTAGTGGTCTGATAATAGCGTGTGATCTGGTTCTGTAAAATGCTCAACTTAGCTTACCGAGCTAGTTTAAAACATCGAATGATCAAATGGTAATGTGTTGTGATCTATTTGTGTCCGATAAGTTCATGGTGTATTATTACATCAATCCATGTCAGACACGAAATGTATTATCATCCAGGCTTTTTAAATTAAGTGAACACTTTCGTATTGTACGTAGCACGGACGGACACCATGCTTCTTCTTAGAAAGTTTCCTGTTTACTAAGTAGCCCGGCCCCCCTCGCGATTTGATTGGCCCTGTCATCGGATAACTTTCAGCCTCGCAAAACGACCGGGGTCCGCTAGACTGCCCCCGGGAGCAAATTCAATTTGCGGTCGCTAGGGGCGTCTAGATTTCTAGGCTACATTTCGGTTATTTCATTGGAAAAAAAAAAAAAAAACATTTTTTTTTTTTTTACATCCGGGCCGGATGGAACCCTCTGGCGGGCCGGATGCGGCCCGCGGGCCGTATGTTTGACACCCCTGCATAGCAATATTGTCTTACCACGATGCTTGTTTGATATAATCAACGTAGATCCATGCAAACAAATATTTGACTGCCGCATGCCTTAACGTCGCGACCATTATAGACACCTGACCTGACTTCAGCCATTCGTTAGTCTCGCCCCCCTCCTACCGGCAAAGCTGCGCTAGAGGTTACATTTCGAGGGCTTAGAGCCAGAGGGGCGAAAGTGGCATTTTAGCTCTAGTTCTTATGCAAACACGAGCGCGGGGAGCTTTAACTGAACCGTGTGATGAACAGCATCACCTGTTTTAGGCTATCATTTATTAATCCCGAGGGAAATCAAGGACAATATAGGCCTATAGATATTTTGTAAACGCATGGGTCTACTTTGTGTTATTATTCAGTGTCTCTTCTGGAGGTCGGTATCTTAATTTGCAAATATTTGGTGCCAGTTTCTCGACCTAAGATGGATGCTATAGGCCTAAGAAAAGTAACTAGATGGCAGTAAAACACCTGCGAATTATTCCATGTGTGATCGACTCGAAAAATGAAACCAAGCCGTGTTATCCCATTCATCCATGCGAACATCATTGAAAAGCATGGGCACCAAGGGCGAAACTTTGCTTTTGACTTTGGTGGGAACACAAAAGTGCTCCAAGACAAAGATTGCAGAAGTTTTTTTGCATTTTCAATCACAGGTTAATGTGACATGTCATGCAGATGTAGGGCACAGTCTATGAATATGGTCATTGACCCACGTCGATTTATAAGCACGAGCGGTGCTGTCCCCATAGCCTATTTGTTTCAAGCGTGTAGGCCTATGGCGCGCAATGCCGATTTAATGTCACGCTTTCAAAGACGATGATTATTGAGAACGGAGAACAAGACACGGAGTAGGTTAGAGGTAGGCCTAGGTGAAATTAATGTGGAGAGAGCACGGTCTATGAATATGGTCATTGATCCACGTTGATTTATAAGCACGAGCGGTGCTGTCTCCATAGCCTATTTGTTTAAAAAAAAATGTATGACGCGCAATGGCGATTAAATGTCACGCTTTCAAAGACGTTGATTATTGGGAGAATGGAGAACGAGACACGGAATAGGTTAGAGGTTGAAATTCATGTGGAGAGAGAGAGAGAGAGAGGGCAGCACCAACCCTTTGGATGTAGTGATGCACGCGCAACCGAAATTGAAAGAAAAGACAGGGAGGGAGGAGAGGCAAAATGGGAGGCGCGGGTATGATTATTTTAAATTTATTAATACACCGAATCGATCCGGCTTGTGGCCGAATCGATGCTGAATCGTCAATGCCCTGGATCGCGATCCTTTGCCGCATCGATTACTTTTGACGGCCCTAGTGTATATTTCATTCAGAAATTTGTTGTGTGATGTGCTTTTGTTAATGCATTATTTCTGACTGCAGTTCATGTTATATTTTGTTTTATTTCTCCATATAGTATCTGCTGTAGTCAGTGAGTTTACAAAGCCAGATAAGCATCTCACCACATTTGTAGTTCTCTCCTGACCATCGGGCGTCACTGTTGCGAGAAAAGGCTCACAGAGCTTGTATTTTTGGAAGTGTGCCCTATGCTGTTCATGAGAGGGATTGCATATTTTTCGTTGGCCTGGTAGACCTAGGCCTATTTCATCTGATTAACTACCAGGGCATGGTACGCTATGAATTGTGCTCTGAGACTCACGTTTTCTTCAAACTAGACTCTTAACGTAATTATTTACAACGCTACCAACACCATACCATGAAACAGGAATAGGCCAATAAAATAAATGTCTAGACTCTACGTTAGCTACTCCCTACATGTAGGGAGTGGTAAACAGACCTGTCTTTTGTATTGATAAAGACTTGCAATGTCTCTGCCTTTACATTAGATTCAAACACTAGTAGATTCAGTAGTTTTAAAAACAATTGACCAGATTTATAACGGATGCTCACAGAAAAAAGACAAGGTCAGCTTAAGGTTTGGTGTTTTATAAAAAGAGAACCTTGTGGTAAACGTGCTCCACGCAAAGTTTGACCCATGCGTACTACGTACCAAAAAAAGAGTAAAAGCTGAAAGCGCGGCCTCGTTAGGTAACTGGACGAACGTCCCAAAATTGGTTGGAAAAAAAACCAAAAGCTCACGTAGAAAATTCACGTGTCACAATATAGCCACTTTAAAGGGGTATGCCACTATTTTGGGGCAATGCTACACGGATCCATTGACTTTCACTAGCTTAGCGACATATTCCCTCTTTTAACTTGTCTTAAAGCAAGACAACGCTTAACATGAAAAATAAGACACTTAACCACCTTTAAACCCCAGCCAACGAATTAAAAAAAAAAAGATTTTGCCCTAAAATAGTGGCATACCCCTTTAACATTTGTTGATCCTATTCGCAACGAACAACGCGGTTGGGCTACATTACACTTGTTAATAGCCTACATTTTGTTAATAGGCCTACTCATCATGGCTCTCAGCATAGATCACCGAAGTGGGGTCCTTTTTCAGGGGGAGAAGTCCATGTTTGCATGCCTAATTGACATTTGTGTAGACATCACTTTGGTTTGTGGAGGTGTCTGTGATACTGTTAGAAAAGGTCTTTCCCTGCCCTTTCCAATGGTATGTAGCTAAATAGGCCTAATCGTTGGTGCGTTCCGCGGGGAATTAACATCAACATTTAAGCCAGTGCAGCTGTACCAGAAATATAAAAGTAATGGTCATTCGGCTAACAATATGCATTCCCTTTCTTTGTCATGTCATGTAGCCTACGGGTTTTCAGCAAAGAAGCGGAGGCGTGCATTTCTAAGACAGCAGTATAAGATTGTTATAGACTTTGGTCTGAAAAGTTAACCAAGAAACAGAAAACATGACTGGTTTCTTATGAAAAGCCGTACTTTTGTAACACAGCAAGTATATCCCAGACCTTACTGTAACATGGCTCTCTGTGTCATGCTCTCCCACTAAATAAACCCAAGAATCCTTGTCAAGAGTTTCTAAAACAAATGTACTGATCCAGTTGCTCACGTCTTAATACACCTTTTAAACAATCTGGAGTTGAGCGTACTTCCTCAAAAACATTTCCTGTGACGCCATGAAACTCTGCTCTAATGAGGCATTTCGGTACATGTCTCCATACAGAAGAGTGCTGTGATGTTTTAAAAATCTTTCTGCATCCTTTTAGGCTTTATAGCTAAAGACCCATTTGTGGATATTTCCAAGATAACTTTCAATGCCACTGAATGCATTGGGCATGGCTCCTATGGAGTAGTTTACAGAGGATCATACCAGGGAACTCCTGCTGCCGTGAAGATCATAACAACAGGACACAATCCAGCAGTGACAAATGAATTCCTAATACCCTGGTTAGAGCTTTTATGATTGACTTACTTTTTTGTTTACAGCAGTATATTTAAAAACAACTTTTACATTTAGGAAGTTTGTATATCAAGTTAGAGAGCAAGATGTTCATACAATGATGCAATAAATAGTGAAATAAGTTGGATAATTGTCAGTAGATGTCTGGTTGAAAGCTTTTACTGTTAAAAGTTATTACACTAATGCATCTTAACTTCAAAACGGCTTTCTTTGCCAGGCGTTTGTCTCATCCCAACATTGTGAGGATGATGGCTGTTGCCAAAAGTGAGACCCAGATCCTCATTGCTAATGAGTACATCCACGGTGCCAACTTGCAACAGGTTCTTCACACAGACACTCCTATTAAGGTACTTCACAATTACCAACGCTGTTTATTTATCTACACTAGTAAGAACTTTTAGAAATTGATTAAGTTTAGTAACAGTAATAATTTAAATTAATGGAGAACAGGCCCACCTCTGTAAAAAAAAAAAATGGCTTAATACTGTGAAATGTGCAAATATGAAGTGGCACATAAAACAAGGAAAAGGTTTGAAATGTCAGGTCAAATATCTACTTAATAAAATAACAAGTTACCTGCACACTTCTGCTGCTGGACCCAGTGATTGTATTTAAAGGGGCTCTAGGTAGGATTAAATGTTTAATTAATCACTGTCCCGAGTCAGCCGATGCTTATTTAAGTCATTAGTAGGTGAAGGATGACTCTCACGTGGCCATTTCCATGGTCTGCTTTTAGAAAACCCCAAATGCAGCTTTTGACAGAGCGGTCCGAACGAGTGTCGTGGGAAACACTTCTCATACGAAAAATCACTTTACATACCGTATTTAATTTGTATGAACTGCTGGCAGTCCGTGATGAAAAACATTCTCACAGCGAGTTTATTTAAACAGCATTTTTTCATGGCTGTGTAGATTTTGAGACAGGCATGCCACGGGCACCGCACAAACAACGTCATCCTACATTCTGCCCCTTTAATAGATAATGTTTGGAACCTTTGAGTCTTCAATCTCTCTCTCTTTTACGCACATACTGATAGTTGACAGGTAGCCTATGATGGTCAGCAGGGGGGAAATAGACATGTTTCAAGTTTGATTAGACTTGCATAGCCTACGAGAGTCATCGCTGTTCTTTTAATGATCCATGGCTGGTGTTTCCAGACGTGTGATGCGACATGTACCAATTCAGCGCGTAAATGCTTTGCAACTTTTTTGTCATTTATGAACGTGCCTTGTCGCATTGATACAGAAGAGTTAAGTGGTCAGAAAAGTGTCCTAAAAGTAGGACTACTTCATAGGTGTGCGTGTATAGGGAGTTAATCAACCATCCAGCGCATTCCATCCTGCCGTGGTATAATATGTAATATATAGTATATATATTAGGGGTGGGCATAGATTAATTTTTTTAATCTAGATTAATCTCACTGTAATTATGAAATTAATCTAGATTAATCTATATCAAAATGGCTCATTCAGAATAGGCACGCTAGCGAAATAATGACGAAAAAAACCTAGGGGGTTTCTTAAGATGGCGCATTAGACCAGAGCTCATCTCTTTTTTTCCAAAATGCATCTCATCATCAAAAAAATGGTTGATATTTGGTGATGAAAAAAAAAACACTGCAATATTTGAAAAGTGTTTCGAATATGTTAGGAAGCATTTACAGTCATAATATACTGACATTTCAAAATGAACAGTGCTATAAATTGTAGAGGCAAATACAGATAAAACTATCAAACATTTAGACTATTTAAACAAAATGACCTCAACAATTCAGCATTTCTAATGGGCAGAGAGAGAGAGAGAGAGAGAGAGAGAATCTGCCACTGACTGTTAAAAACGACAGCGGCTCCTTTAGAGAGGGAGGAGCTGCGCAGCAGGTACAGTAAAGTCAGAGCCAGGCTACTACATTTCTAGAGCTAGTTCTAGACCCTAAAGCACTGGCCCACATCGATTTGGCCTAAACCTGACAGTTGATCTCTGCGTTAGAATGCCAGTTACAACTCCAAATGAATTCAGTTTGCAAAAAAAAAAAAAAGTGAAGCGCGACAACCGCGAGGTTGGCTATATCAAGCGCAACAACCGCGAGGTGTTACCGTCTAACACAAACATTCAGCGAGAGTAGATATTGACAGTTTCAGTTTGTCAATCTTCAAAATGTAGGCTATATCACACGGAATGTTTTGCAATTATGGCACAGGCAAGATTTATGGAACAGAGGACTGTTGTTTGTGTTCCATGCAATGCGTGAGGAAATGTAGGCTATGTAGGGCTGGTACACAATAATGTATGCTTCACCTCAAACAATAACGTCTCCCTATCTACCACTTATGAAAAAGCACTAAAACAACACCTACCACGGCAGAGAGATTCATGTTTACAGCATGCATATTTAGTAGCTCTGCTGAGCAACAGGTGGAGAGGCGAAGCGACTGGAGGGCAGTCTGAAAGCGCCTGTCAATCGAACGCTATGGTGACGCGCATCTCCAAACCCCAAATCCATATTTTGAGAATAGATTAACGTGCGATATTTTCTTTGTCTCACATTATCGCAGCACGTTAACGCCGATAACGGCCCACCACTAATATATATACTACCGGTATATATAGTATATATTTTATAAGTAAAATATATAGCATAAGCACAGGTCTACCTACCAAAAATGGCCAACAGCAATGCAACGATGAGTGGAGGGCATGGTTGGCAGATGTGACTGATTTCCAGAAATTGTCCAAAAACCACCTGGAGGTATTGATTTCTATGGCCATAAAACCCCAGGAAAACCCGCCCTCTGTGGGAATACCTTACTATTTGTTGAAAATGCATTAGTACCAATGCAGAATTATACTTGGTCATTGGTATTCTGATAACAGCACATTGATAACAGGAGACACCCTTATGCATAGATAAATTATAATGTCTCTATGTCTTGATTAAATTATTCAGTATAAAGATTTATGTCTTTTCAGTTGCAGCAAGAGGATAAGCTGTTTGTGGCGCTAGATCTAGCCATGGCTGTTGAGTACATACACGGGAAACACATCATCCATCAAGACCTGAAGCCAGCAAATATAATGGTTGGTACACAAGACACTGAGATTACTTTTGAATTCTTAATTTATGTGCTTAGCCTTACATTTTGGAAACATTTAGGCCGTATCTGTTACCAAATATCTGTAAATACGGGTGTCCGTAGTTAAAACTATCTGCGTCCCAACTATCGCATTTATCATGTTTTCAGAATGTTCTTCCGTTAACGTTAAGTAATCTGGTGTTTTCAGATTTCTCCACTTCAGCGGTCATTTTCAAAAAGCTCAGTTTTCTGTGTTCGAATTCGCTGTGTTATTGTGGATGGGAGGTGTAAACAGATACATTATTATGCGTTTCCATATGTATCTGAATTGATGTGGACGGCCCTTAGATGAAGATGAAGGGGGCAAAGGGAGATGGGAGGCCCATAATTGGGTCCTCGTTACATTTTAATGTATTGGGTGGGGCCCCCTTTCAAATGATTTTGTCCTGGGCCCAGCCAAAAGTTGTCAGCGGCCCTGGTAGCTAGGTAAAGATAATAATAACCAGAAACAGATAATATGTAAGGGTTAACGTTCGGCGAGAAGGTCGCTACCGTGGAATAGCAGCACGACAGAGAGAATCTTTAGACCCCGACGCGGAGCGGAGGGGTCTTGTTCTCTCTGAAGTGCTGCTATTCCACAAAGCGACCGACTCGCCGAACGTTAACCCGCTTATTATATGGATATACTTAAATGATTCACACATGGCGGGGACATTTCTTTATTTAATGTTAAGTTTATTATAATTTTTCATGTCAAAAGATTGTTGCTGCGCAAAACAAAACAGTGCCGTTGTGGAACACCGCTAGGCAACAGGTAGCCTAGACAACAGGTGTTGTCTATCACAGCAGCCCCTGCGGAGTGATATGAAACATTCGCTTTAGCAGTGAAAAGTCTTGTTGCCATTGACAGCGGTCTGATATAGACCAACTCGTCCTTATCTCAAATATCAGACGTGCGAACGTTGGGGAGCCCCATTGAAATGAATGGAGCATTCGACCGATGACGTCACACCATATAATAAAGTATAATAATAGAGGGATAAACAAGATAAACCAATAAAATACCATATGAGATGAGATGAGATGAAAATAATCATTGTAATTTTTTCTAATTATAATAATGACAAAGAATATTTGAAAAATATGGGACAGGATAATAATGTTCGTAATGATAGTAAAACTAAAGATGATAATAGATACTGTAAATCAATTAAGTGCAACAAGAGAGTACAGTATAGGCTACTGGGCGGGCCAATGGGTGCCCACTGCTCTGACTGCTCTGTCATTTATCACGGTTGTCAGTATGCTCACTGCTCTTGTCTTCAACAACCGATTGGTTAAACATAGAGGCAGAGTGTTGGAACTAAATGTATCTATTTATGTACAGTGTTAACCCTTTGTAATGGTTTGGATTTCCGTGTGAATTGGGCATAAAATCTGATCTTCATCCATTTCAAAACGGTGCACAAATACATTCAACTTTAAGTAATACTGCATAAAATAATGTGTTTTCATATTTTTTATTGAACACAACATTCACTGTGAGAGGTGGAAAAAGTATGTGAACCTTTGGAGTTAATAACCCACCTTTGACATCAAACCTCAAACAAAAGTTTCCTGTAGTTCCTGCTCAGACCTACACGAGTCATGAAGAATTTTGGACGATTCCTCTTTACAAAACTGTTTCAGTTAAGAAACATTATTGGGATGTCCTGTGTGAATTGCTCTCTTTAGACCATGCCCCCGCATCTCAATCAGGTTGAGATGATGACTGTTTGATGCATTTCAGAACTTGTATTTCATTCTGTTTAAACAATTCTGATGTTGATTTGCTTTCACGCATTGGATTGTTGTGCTGTTGCATTACCAATCCTCTGTTGAGCTTTACTTGGTGGACAGGTGGTCTTACATTTTTCTGCAAAATGTCTTGAATGTAATAGGGATTATTTTGTCTGTTGACATCAGCAATGTGTCTAGGCCCTGGGGCAGCAAAGCATCCCCTAACCATGATGCCCCCATGTCCTGTTGTGTTTCTCTGCGTATAGTGTTTTGTGTTTCCTCTAGTCAACTCAAGTTTGGCTTCATTTGTACACAAACTATTTCGAAAACATGTCATATTTGTGCTGTGTATTAGTTACAGCAGAATGTGTTTATCCATTGTTTTAACTTAGATGAAGATCACAATACATTTATGGCCAATTCATTCAGAAATCCAAGTAATTCCAAAGGCTTCACACACTTTTTCTAGCCACTTTAGGTGAGAATCCAGAAGTTGACTAAAACTAGATTTAATCATTATTTTTTCTTTCCCAACATGAATCTCCGTGCATAATACTTAATCATAACATGCAATGCACATTGTGCTACTTATTTATAACTGTCTGAACTGTGTCATTGCCAGGTTGCTGCAGTGAATAAACAGGCCTACCTGACTGACTGGGGCTTGGCAAACCTGATGGAAACAGTGACCATGTCAACAGCTGGCAGTCCCATGGGGGCTTTCTGCGGTGCACTGGGGGGTACTCCACAGTACATGGCCCCAGAGTGCCTCGTCGAGTGTGACAAATGCAGCACCATGTCCGACATGTGGTCTCTTGGCATCACTCTTCTTGAGATGTTCACAGATACTACACCATGGTCATACAGCACAGGGCAAGAACTACGCAAGCTTCTGTACAATAAAAAAGATCCCCATGCCATGTCTAAACTACAGGCACCTCTTCATGACATAGTGACACCACTGCTACAGTATGATTCTGAGTCTCGTATGAAGGCCAAGAATCTGATTTTATTGTTAAAGAGAAAAGTTGATTTCACCAAAAGATATGGTAATGGATGGTAGGTAGATACAGTACTAGAGAAACAGCTGTGATAGGCACCCCTTTGGAAAACCGGTTATCTTTAGTGCATCTTTTGAAGCAGCATCTTAATTTTAACATCATGATGACGGGAAGAAGGGAAGGGAAAGATAAATATTCAGCTTGTGAAATCATTGTAATAGGTTTGACAGAAACGTTTATGTAGATTTAAAAAAAAAATAGGCATGTGGATATATTTGGGCACCCCAAATAAAATAGTCCATTTCTGTAAAGAAGAGCTTACTTTTGCCGATATACTGTAATGGCCTATGGATACTTGCTATAGAAACAAACAAGTCCCAACGGCCGGGTACATGGAATTCTTGCCAATTATTCTGTTAAAAACACCTCCAATTCAGTCAATTCATGTGTTGGCAGTCTGCTTCATCTGACCATGTTATGATTTCCCAAAATGCTTTTAGCATGTCCGGAAGTGATACAACTTATTTCTGATGAATACACAGGAAGGCCTTTTTATGTGCCACCTCATCCAATGAGCTTTGTTCTTGTAGTTCTATTGAGGTGTTTTGTAGCTTGCCTGTTTAACAAACCACATTTTTGTCTAGTCGTGATCCCCATAGGCCTAATAGTAAACTCAGAAATGTGTCCTAAAATATAGCTTAAAGTTTTATTGCATAAACATAATCTATTGGCCTCATGGATAGAATTTACCTTGGTCGCCCAAATTGCAATTTTGGATATTTATTCCTGACACTTTCCCAGTTGATTACTGATGTTAAGATGAAAAAAAGTCAGACAGGGGAACACTTGTCCACTTGTTGCTCAAAGCGTAGCACCTCCCCCCTCTTGTATGGTAACCATCTGGTCAGATAAAGTACATAAGACTGCGCATAAGACTGTGTTTCAGATGGACAGACAGACGGATAGACCGACCGACAAACGGACCTACCCTCTTATAGAGATGCTAGGACGCATCTAAAAATGTAGTATTCAAAGATCTGAAACTCCTATGCACAGCCAGGTTCCAGGTGCTGGTGAAGTGCAGTCATCAGTAATCCACAGCAAACAAGAAGGATCACTGCACACTGGTGGACCTGATTTTGCTGCTTTTTATTTAGTGTAGGTGAACAACGCATTACGTCTTGCGCTTCGTCAGGTTCAACCAGCGTGCTGTGATCTGTCTTGTTTACTGTGGGCATCTAAAAATGTTTTTTGATGTTTGAAGGTACACTGTGCAGGAAATGGCCAAAAAAGGTACTGTTGCTCATTGACACTGGGTTGCCAATGCCAAATTTGATCTTTTCATGAAATAATAATGAAGTAATAAACTAATATTTTCTAGTATGGCCCAAGTAAAGTCATTTTTGCAGCTAAAACGGCTACTTCTGGAAATTCAAAATGCCAGTCATAATGAATACTTACAATTTGATGATGGTGGTAAGTATTCACGTAAAGGTAACATTAGTGAATGGGTAGCATGAATTCTGGAAACAAACAACTACAACTCTTACACCTTTAAATATACATCACAATTATGCGCTACTTGGCATTCAAACAAAATTTTAGTTTTGGTATTGCCAGGTTTAAAAAAATTTTTGTATGGGTGAAAAGTGTAGGTCTACAGTGAAGTTAGTGAAAACCTTTTGAGGAATCTACTCAAAAGGTGGTTCAGCAGCCGTTTATTTTTGCAGTGCACTCACGATTTGAACAAAAGCAGAACTGAGAGCTTTTGCTGAGAGCTTTTTCCCTTTTTCCTCCACAGAGGACTGAGTTTGGTGACAAGGACTTTATGTAAACACCATACAAGTTTTGGTCTGGAATTCAGTCACATATCAACACATCTGTTGGAAAACAAATTTTGCTTCTGTAAAATTGACCTACAGTATGAAACTACAGCAGTTTACGATGAAATCTCATTGGGGTGCCCAATTATTTTCATACCACTGTATATTTCACAAGTGATGAGTAAATACAGCATTTCACTCACAACCATGTAGTGTTTTAAACTAGTATTTCTCAGTCCACTCATTTATGCATTTTCCGTCATTTTTTCGTGTCATATGTAATAATAGACATATTTTTTTGTGTTGTTGAGCTGGAATCATCAAAAGGTTCACACTCAACCTCCTCAGATTTGTTCGAAAAGTATCTGTGTGTGGTCGGTAATATGCCCAATATATCATATCCAAAATTTCAGTTAGGCTATCTATTGTGTGTACTTTTCTCCACAAAAAACTGACAATGTTGAGACTGAATGATATCCTGAACTAATGTATGTGCACCAGGTCTATACAATGTTCAGGGCCAAGAGTTTCAGACCATTCCACAAACTGCAACCTGCTGCATTGTGACAATGCATTGTGTGTTGTGAAATTATGGTTCAGCAAAGGGGTCCGTTGTCCCAGGCCCAGGGATAGAGGGGGCCCAGAATTGGGTCCTCATTACATTGTATATATGTTATACATAACGGTTAATTCTTTGTTGTACATTTTGGGCAATATTTTTTTTTTAATTTAAGATGGGTTTTATGTTTGTGCTACGACATTTACTATTTTTATTGATAATGTGATCGATGATTTGATTGTTATCATTGATGATTTTTGGGTCCTGGTGACTCACATTATGTTCGATAGGCGTCAAAACTTTTGTCTTGTGAAAATCTGCCCTGTCTGTGTTCATTAAAGGATCAATCTTTCTTTGATGCATTATATGAGTGACTTCTGAAGCCAAATGATTAATTGAAAGCCAGGTTATCAGCTGTTATTCCACACAGATAGATAGGCGACAACTCTTTTGGAGACGGCTGTAGTGTAATTACTACACTAGCACATGGCATTACATAGCTGTAACACTATTTACTCCATTGTACCTAATGAGCTAGATAGACTGTGTGGTTGCTGGAAAAACTCAGAAAACCTAATAAGGACCCACCAAAAACTTGATCCAACCAGTCCAGAGTTAGCTAATCCTAAAACTATTACACGGGTCTACTCTACGGGTTACTCAGATAAGTCACTTCTGTTGGATGGAAACAGTGTCTTTTTTACTTTTACCTTTGACACCTCTGCTTAGAAATCATTAGGACAGTCATGGCTTATTGGATATAAGGGGTTGCAGGTTCAAGTCCTGACCAACAGGACCAACCTTCAATTCACTCTTTACAACTTGTGCATTTTTAGGTAATTATTTTATTCCATCAATTATATACATGATGAACATTAGTCGATATGTTTGGTCTGGGTATTTCATTATGAGTGCAGTAAGATCACAACGACCAACATTCAATTCACTCTACACAATTTGTGCATTTAAAAAATAATAATTTAATTTGATCAATTATTGAAAATGACATTAATCCTTGTGATCAAGACCAAAAGTAACTAGCATCTGCCATCCCTATAACACAACAGAAAAACAACAAAATGTCACAATATTGTAATGGAATTGAAGGAGAATAAATCAAGTCAGTGTAATATCATCAGTGGTGTATGATCCAACTCAAGTGTGTATTTGACATTGTTTAGTAAAAAAAGCAGCACTCTCGGGTGTTATTATTGCAGTTTTAATCCACCGAGTTAGCATAACAGACAGACGTTTCGGCCAAAGCCTTCTTCATCGTAAAGGTAAAGACGCTGAAGAAGGCTTAGGCCGAAACGTCTGTCTGTCATGCTAACCCAGTAGATTAAAACTGCAAGAATTACACCCGAGAGTGCGGCTTTTTTACTAAACATGAACTTTGCTGTTTGCTCGCACCCGAAGACCTTGTAAGAAACAGTTGGGAGTTGAGCGCACTTTCTTTAAAAAAGAACATTAGACTTAACATTAGAATTACAACCATTAAAGAATCTCAATACAAACTGTCAAATACAGCAGGCCCATTACAGCAACCCCCACAGGCTACACTAATGCAGCAAATACTGAGTTTTGTGTGTGTGCGTGTGTGTGTGTGTGTGCCCTGAATGAACCACAGGAGTAGGGGCCTCACAACAGCTTCACTGATGATCCCTCATGTAAAAAAAACCCAGGGTAGAGAGTGTGTGTGAATGTGGAGTGGACTCTGTGCAAGAGGGTCATTGTGTCAGAGATGCTGTAAAAGGACAGATTACCTCCCCTGTGGTCCACATACACTCCTATTCTGGAACTGGCCACTAGAGGGAGACTAGTGTGTTTCTTCTTGTGCCAGAAACATGAAATGGAACTGGATAGGGACAGCATCCAGGACTGATCAGTCCATCCAAAAACACACTCATTACCCTCTCCTTTCCTGCTGATGCTTTTATATGACAGTGTTATGTTAACTCCCCCACTCCTCTCAACCTCCCAGTAGCAGCGTGTAGACACACCCTCTCTACACAGCACCTGGCCATACACATCAAATCTGTCTAGATGATCAGGATATGACTGGTCCTCAAGTCTCTTCTCCACCCTTCTGTTCCCTTCAGAAAGACGGAGTTTTGTGTTTGCTGTATTTGGATCCAGAGTGAAGTGGCAGGAATCTGATGGAAAAGAAGGCACAACAGAAATCCTTTTTTTTTTAAATTCTGTTAGCTGTGTGTGTGTGTGTGTGTGTGTGTGTGTGTGTGTGTGTGTGTGTGTGTGTGTGTGTGTGTTTGTGTGTGTGTTTGTGTTGGCGTGAGCAATCTTGGTTGTGTAGTTAAGACCCTTGATACGCTTGCCACGATCCTTAAATTAGCCTTAAATTGGTGTGCGACCGACTTCACAGACTTGCTTTAGAAGCAGTAGACCAACTCGCACAATACTGGCAGTATCATCCAGGGGTAGAGAGAGAGAGAGCAGTACTGCGATCTGGAAATTGGAAATAGACTGTAAGGAAAACAAAGGAAAAAGAAGGATTGCCCGGATGAGGAGACGATACTGCTACATTTCGTACATTTGCACGTTTCTTTATCGAAGTGCAGCGGGGAAGTATGATCGCACAAATGTTTGTAATTTCTGACAAGTTCAATGAGACGCTCTTGAAAAGTTTCCGCTATCGTCGTTTTCACCTGAAACACTCAGGTGGCATTGTGCAGTCTTTCTTACCCCCAGCGATTTTGACAAGATTGCACCGAACGCACAGGTCTGTGTGAAGTATCTAAAGTGAGCAAAATTGACCTGATATACACATAGCTCGTACATGAAACGTGCCCACGCATGCATATTCTGCAGCAAGCGTATAGAAGCCCTTGTGTATTTGTGTGTGTGCGTGGAGGGTTCATTCATATGCTGTGTGTGTGTGTGCGTGTGTTTGTGTGTGTGTACGCGAGTGCAGAGTGTGTATGTCATAGAGTGTAGTAAAGGCTATAGAAGTGTGTGAAGAAAACAGAAAACTGCTCTGTGGTCCACATACTGGAGAGGAACTGGCTCCAGGATGAAGCAACAGGGTGAGTGTGTGTGGGGTGGGCAATGAGTATGCAAAGGATTGTTACCTCCGCCAAGGAGGTAATGTTTTCGGTCGCGTTGGTTTGTCTGTTTGTTTGTTTGTCTGTCAGCAGAATAACTCCAAAACTAATCAACGGATTTGAACAAAATTTTGTGGAGTGATAATGACCCAAGGAACAAGTTATTTTAATTCTGGTGGTGATCCGGATCACGATCCGGAACCAGGACTTTCTAAAAGATTCTGTCAGCAGGATCACTCAAAAACGAATCAACGGATTTGGACGAAACTTTGTGGAGTGATAATGACCCAAGGAACAAGTTATTTTAATTCTGGTGGTGATCCGGATCACGATCCGGAACCAGGACTTTCTAAAAGATTCTTCACCATTGCTGGCCTATAAATCTAGACGCCCCTAGTGACCACAAATTGAATTGCGGACAAGGCGAATCTTGATATTCCAGTTTCCAACTCCACAAGGCAGAGAGACTTAAAGTAAAAATAGGGTGTAATATAGTCAAATATTCTATCAAACAGCTTCCTTGGCAGAGGAGTGCACTCTCAGAGTGCATTATAGTTGTGTACCGTATGTGTTTGTTGTGTATGTGTTCGTTGTGTACTGGGCAACATGTACAGTATGTGAGTGTGAGTGAAAAAACGAAAGGAGGAGTATGAGCTGCGCTCGTGTCCAGTGGCGGCAAATACATTCAGCAAACATCAATGTATGACCTCACCAATGCACTTTTAGAGGAATGGTTAAAAGTCCAATAAACCCACTCCTCAAACTTGTGGACAGCCTTCCAAGAAGAGTTGAGGCTGTAATACCCATATGTTCATGTGCAAGTGAAGGCAGGTTAGCAAATACTTTTGACAATGTAATATACAGTATGTGTGTGTGTGTGTGTGTGTGTGTGTGTGTGTGTGTGTGTGTGTGTGTGTGTGTGTGTGTGTGTGTGTGTGTGTGTGTGTGTGTGTGTGATTATGTGAAGTGCAGAGTTGAGTGGCAAGAGGGGCAGACAATGCAATCAGTTGAAATGCAATCAGTCTTTGAATTTAGTGACTCAATAGCCAGATGAGCAAAAGTTTACCTTTGTAATTAAAAGATAGCAAAAACAGTAAATAAAGCAGTAAAGAAACAAAGGTCAGGAAGGAAAGCCACAGACGTAGTGGAGCCGATGTCAGGCCCAGGTGTGGGGGATATTACACAAGCTCCACCAGCCCCCCTGAAACCTGTTTGGTGCCCCGTAAATCCTGTTTTGCCCTGGCAGTGATTGGTGGAACGTTGAGTGGCCTATTGAGAACAAAGTACAACTGCTTAAATAGTTTCAAACTGTTTCAGAGTATTGTCTAGTACCGTTAATTCCTGTTTGTGGTGTCCATAGTCTTTTTTGTCTGTCTTTGTGAGCATTGCTATTCTGGCAGTCACTGTCCGTGCAGTGAAAAGGTGGATTGGTTGAAATGGATGAAGTGAATGGAGATACACTGCAGCCACTGTCTCTGAAGGAGTACCACGTCTCAGAGGAATATGGCTTTGCTCTGCCTGACCCATTGGTAAGTGGAAAATGCTTCTCAAGGGATTTATATTTTTCTAAAATCTACATCATATCAGCAACTACATTATTTTTTATGAAGCTTTATGAATGAGACATCTGTCAGTCTTTTTTTGTCATTCTGTGGGGAAGGGGGAGGGGTGCATGTTATTGCTTATAAACCTGAGGAGCCACATGTTTCCAGTTGTTGTAGCCAGTGCTGTGATAGCAGACAGGCCCGTTGGCACCAAGCCCAGGGCAACAGAAGTGACAGGGGAGTAGCAGTGCTACTCCTATTCTAGGGGTGTGTTCAAAATATCGGTATCAGGATACAGTGTCGCGGGCCTCTTCACGATACACATATCAATACGGAGGCTCAGTAACACAATATTTCATATGCATCAAAAAATTAGTGAATCAAGTTGCTGAAACGGCATCTGACAGTTGCTCCTTGCTATGCAGTAGGCCAACAGCTTTGTGAGGAGCCCTATCTCACGCCTTTCGTAAAGTATTCACTTTAATTTTCGTGGTGCATTCACGTTATTGTCCGTTTTTCGTGGTTGGGCAACGAAACGCTGCCTATTCATTTGAATTGCCCCACTGCTGCTATGGTTATCCAAGCGTCTGCAGGGGCGGGGAGGGGGTGCTGACAGAACACTGCTGACTACTCGGGACTCACTAATTCGACGCCCTTTCGGTACTTACGCCTTATGTCATACGACCCTAAACCTAAACCTAACCCTAACCCTAACCTTAACCCTAAACCTAAACCTAAACCTAAACCTAAACCTAACCCTAACCTTAACCCTACTTAACCCTAAACCTAACCCTAACCCTAACCTTAACCCTAACCTTAACCCTAAACCTAACCCTAACCCTAAATTGCTTGTTTGAAATGTTTGATTACCATGTGACGGTACCGAAAGGGCGTCAAACTAGTGGGTCGCTAGGCAGCAGTCGGGCAATTCAAATGAATAGGCAGCGGAAGCGTTGTCCAACCACGAAAAACGGGCAATAACGTGAATGCACCACGTAGTTTGTAGTTATTTGCCCCATATTTTCGTGAAAACTTCACGAAAGGCGTGAGCTACGGTTCTTGTGAGGGCTATTACTACAGTGTAACTGTTGCTCTACAAACAACAAAGTAACTTTTGATCATTCGTAGGTTTTCTTAAAAAGAATTGAGTGCAAACTTCCCGCTTCCTGCAATCGCGTCAGATCAAACGGGGATGGTCAGGACCAGGCTAACCTCTCATAGGGTCTTCTGTTGTAACGTGTACAGTGTCTCGAATGTTCTATTTACCTCCGCCAAGGAGGTTATGTGATCGCCTGGGTTTGTGTGTTGTCTGTGTTTGTTCGTTCGTTCGCTCTCTGCTATTTCACTGCCTGCCACAAGGTGCGCACGGTGAGCACTGAGCACCGGCGTGCCTGCGCCTTTCTCAGCAACAATAAGGAAGAGGGAGAGACTCTCCTTTGCCGCGCCAGCTCCAACATGAAGTGCATTTCACCTAAAAAGTTGTTCATCCGCATGCAGCCTTCATTCGCAGGCAGGAAACAATCCTGTCAAATTAATTACCACCGCTACCAAAAATAGCCTATGGATTTTGTGATTGTGTTGGCCCGTAGCCTATGTTATCATTGCTGTTGCGAGATGGACAGTGACCACCCCCGCAGATCGTTTAGGATCACAATGCTGTCGAATTAATTAGGCTACCGTTGCCAGAATGATTTATGACTGTACGTTCACAATGCTGGTAAAATTCATTACATCCCCTTCGCTACATTTAAAGTAGTTAACCCCAAGTTGTTTGCGAGATGGACAGGGATCAGAAAGCCCGACAGCATGCATAATGGCCGAGCACCGGCGAATATTCCAATCGGGTGTGCCTGCGCCAAACCAATAAGGAAAAGGACTGTCTCCTTTGACGCCAGCGCCAAAACCAGTGCTATCAACCTAAAAAGTTGCTCATCAGCAGGCACCCTTTTGGCTACACCGTCACAAATAGTCCTGTGAAATGAATTACCGTTGCCTAAACTATGTGTGAAGTGTAAGTGCTGCTGCGAGATGGACAGTGACCGCCGCAGATCATTTTGGTTGACAATGATTGATTAAATTAATTAAGTAGTTCTACCATCGCCAAAAAATACGGAATTTGTGGCTGTGTAAGTTTACAATGCTAGTCAAATGAATTACACTTCACTCAATTTAACCCCAGTTACGAGATGGAACACAAAGCCCGACAGCATTGCCCGTAGACTGATTAACAACGGTGACTTAGCACTAAGGCCAACCAGTAGCCCATGAGAATGATGCATACCATCGTAGGCAAAAAATAGGCCTAACCAGATACGGTTGTCTGTGGTTGTTTCAGTTTTGTTGGTCAAAATCATTACATTCCCTTCACTAATCACTATACACTTATATTAGGGTGTGATCACAAGTTTTCAAAGCAGGTTGATTTTTTATCTTGTAGCCTAAGCACAAGGCTGGATTAGGCTGATACAATTGGTCTTAGTCTTTAAAGTGTGATATGAAATAGCTGTGACATTTTAAATGGTAATAAGGGCATGCTGTCAATCATCAAAACTGTTTATAACAATGTGACCAGCAACTTCTGACCTTCAATAAGTGCATTTATAGGACAGTGCATAGTAAGTTCACAATATAGCATGTAGCACTTTGCCAATACCACAATCACAGGTGAACTAAACAGACCACAGTTAATCAAGGACATGGTAATTATATAAAAAAAGACATATCATTTCAATACAACTTGACTGTTTAATTTACTGAACACACTAATGGTGTGTATAAACCTGCATAAATGACACCACATCTTGACACAAATATCCAACTGTATGTGTCTAAAAACAAATTTAACTTCCTTGGCGGAGGTCTGCACACTCTGGGTGCATTTCTAGTTTGTTCATGCGCTGTCTTTCGAAACAATTAAGTGATTTATTTTCACATATTGTCATTTCATTTTATGTATTTTATTATAGCATGACGCCATTCTGAAGGTATTTCAGATTGATTTGGAGACAAAGATTCATTGATCATTAGGAAATAATGTTCCATATGGTTTACTAACAAAACTGTTTTCTTCTCCAAGGAAGTCTTGCCTCCATATTATCAACCTTGGATGGAAATAGCCAGAAATGTGACTGAGCTCATCTATTCACATTCCCTACGGGACCATGTGCATGAGGTGGGTATGGCCAGGCCTATGCTACTCTCTATCCCAAAATGTATCTTTCTTCATCTTCTATTCCTCAGTTTTAGTAAAATAGCCTATGCTAGTTTATGTTGGAAACCACAGTACATTTGTAGAAATCCCTTTGAGAACCACTACATTGGACCATAGCTGAATCTTATATTCGTTCGTTCGTTCGTTCGTTTATTTGATTAGGACAAGGCACATTAACCAATACATCAGCTAAAAAACATTGATATAAATATGCCAGAGTTATCATAGTTGCTAAATGTCATCACTTACCTCCCTTCCCATCACCCCCTAGATGCCGGAGCTGGAGACGGAGCTGCTGCTGGACCACAGGGAGCTGCGCCTGGCCCACCTCGCCCTCAGCATCATCACCATGGGATACGTCTGGCAGGAGGGGGACAACCAGATAGTCAAGGTGCGCTACAATACACAAGCAGGCAGGCAGGCAGACAGGCAGACAGGCAGACAGGCAGACAGACTGACAATGAACATGTTTGCTTTGTACCAGGAATGGATGGATTGGATATATGATAGGTAGGCAGAGAGACAGACAGGTAGGCTTGTATAGCACATTGGAAGGAGTTAGACAGCAACTTTTTATGAAGGTGGACCATCAATGCCTTGTTCCAGGCACTGGTGGATGGATGGATAGATAGATGGATGCATGGATGGATGGATGAACAGACATAGACTACACCGCATTCCACATTACTACGCAAATGACATTTTTCACTGTTTCCCCAAATAATCAATACAAATGACAGTCGTCATAATTTTCAAGTCATCAGCCATTAGAGTACAATTAAAAAGTTTTTGAATGAACCTTCCAATGATATTGATTAATATCCAAGATATATTTTTTTAAATAATAAAAAACTTAAAATGCTCTGTTCCACATTATTACGCAAAATAGTTTTGTAGTGTTGTAATCCAAATTTCTTTCTTTTTCCCATTTACATCAAAACAGTTAGAATTTGGTACCTTCTAAATTGCATTTCAATGTTCAATACTTGGCTGTAAGCTCTTTGTCTTAGTAACTGGAATGCTGTGTTTAACATTGAAGTCAATGGCAGGGCATTGCATGGGAGTTATGGAAGCCCAGATATCCTTGATGCTTTGCTCTCAGCTGTTTTTGTTTGTTTGGTCTGGTGACCCACACTTCACTCTTCAATATACCCGTAGATTTCCATGCCACGTTTAGGTGCTTTGGGGGTGATGACATTCTAACTCACCAGATATAACATCCCATTCATTTTCAAAGGGGGGGGGGGGGGGGGGTGGATTTGTTCTTCTTGAGTATCCCTAGTATTGCACCATTTCGATGGGTAGGCGTCGTGGGCAGTAAACATAAAAGAGCCAAAGGAGTTATTGTCCATGATAGAAGTTAGATATCCCTCAGTCCAATAAAGAATAAAAATGCAAATGGCAAGTACAGTAGTTCACAGAAGCAATTCCAGGGGGTGAAAAAGTTCATTAAGAATAATAAATGCATGCAAGCTATATAAAACATCTTGTGTGCTGCAGGTGTTGCCTCGGAACCTAGCAGTGCCGTACTGGTCCGTATCACAGAAGCTGGGTCTCCCTCCCATCCTGACCCATGCAGATGCCACCCTAGCCAACTGGAAGAGAAAGGACCCCCATGGGTGAGAACACGAACGCATGCACGCACGTATGCACACACACACACAGACACACACACACACACACACACACACGCACGCACACACACACACACACACACACACACACACACAGATTTAGCAGTTGCAACACATATGCCCACCTATGCTCGTGATCCTAGTGTTCTTGTATCCTTTGACTTTGTCCATCCAACTTCATTCTACACACTCTCTCCCCTCCCCATACACAATGTACAGTAAACATGTACTAGACATGTACTATCAGCTCTTTTACTACATTCCTGTCTATACATGCGGTGACAATAAAATGTCCTCATAATCTTGTATACTTTAACCTGGCCCAGTCAACTGATTTGTGTACCCCTATTTGCCCCTCCACACAGTTTAGAAATGCACACTCAGAACTTTCACTGCATGTCTGTCTACACACCTACAAAGTATTATTACCACACTCACCACATGTCTGTTTATGCAGATGCCTATAAAATATCCTCATAATCTTGTACACTGTAACCTGGGCTAGCAAACTGAATTGTGCACGCTACTCCCAGCACATGTTCACTTGCATGTCTGGTTATGCATGTGACAGTAAAATATCCTTGTAATCTTGTATCCATTAACCTGGTCTAGCCAACTGAATTGCTCACGCTTTCCATCCTCCTCCTCATGCACAGTTTTACTGTAGACTGACAATCAGCAATTTCATGTCTGTCTGTCTATGGGTGGTTGACATTTAAGGGCGTAACACAATTAAAAAAAAAGTTATTTTTATATATTATATATTTATATATATAATTCCTGAAAAAAAATATGGAAACAAATAGAAAAAATAGAAGAAAAAAATAAAGCACTCAGTGGTCTGTGGAATTTCACTAATTTTTGCCATTTTTGGGAAAATGTGTCCTGCATCAACACATTGCATAGGCATGTCACACCGCAGGAAAATGAAGTCACACCACAGGAAATTCACTGCATTATGGCCATTTTAATCATTTTGTATACATGACTGACATCTGAGCTCATGCTAACTTGATAATGATATTGTGTTTAATAGTAATATGTTTTCATTAATAAAAAAAAACTTTTTTTTCCTTTTATAAGAGCAGTCACACCACAGGACACCATAAAATGAACCTAAGCATTGCGTGACAGAAACATTGCAATATGAAGACATATTAAGAGGTTAATAGTCACCTTAAACTTCCACAGCACTCTCCAATAACTGAGGTACTGACTGGTTAGGAGTCTTTAAGACCCTTGTAGTTGGCCTTGCAGCTGCCCGTTCACAAACATTGACATACATGTCACCCCACAGGACGCAATTTGTGTTACGAAATTGAACTTGTTAATATTACTGTCTTGAGTTTTTTTCACATTCACATATCTTAATATGAAGTTAATATTTATGCAATCATGCCAAATGCTTCATACATTATTCAAAATGTTGTTGGTTAATTTATATATATATAGGCCTATATATATTATATATATTCCAGGTTTCATTAAGGTCACAGTCACACCAGGATATTTGACATATAAACCTTTACATAAATCTTAACAAAAATGTTTCTTCTCATCTAAGACTAATATGAAACATAATGTACCATATCTTCCACATCATTTGTTTTTTAAAGGAAAAATAAAAAATGTGTAGGTTTTTAACCAATGTTACAAAAAACAAGGGGTCACGTCAACCACCCCTATGCATATGATATAACATAATATGATAAATGGGACACACTTGTAATCTTGTGTCGTTTAACCTAGACCAGCCAATTGCATTGTACTGTTCATGGGTCAAAGACGTTTTTTTTGATGGGGGTTTAATCGTGAGGTGGCGCAATTCATTAGTAATTGGTGGTTGGTATAATGCAATGAATATGCTTCTTATATTGTCCAATAAAAACAAACAAGCAAAAAAATTCACTCAATAGTGGCACTGGCTGTCGTTGCAACGCCCTGACGTGTGCCAATGCTGAAACGTCACTGACCCACAGGGGCGTAGCACCAAATTTGGGGCCCTAGGAACAACTTCTTTCATGGGCCCCCCTACTCACAACCCCCCAAACAACAACCCCCCCCCGCGCGAACCCGCGACTGATATTGTCATCCTCCTTGCCTTCCTCAGAAAACCCCTCTAGGCCTATGCTTTCCTTCCCTTCACTTGTATCATCCTCATTTTCAATCATATGATAACCTATCACAGAACAGACATAATGTCCTTATTTTTCACATCACCAGTTGTGAAAAGTCTGCTATCATATTTATAGAGATGACTTTTTATCACTTCATCACCATGGTGTGAGGGGGAGGAGAGAGACTGGTAAATCTCTCTTCACAATGCATTTAGAACTAGCCTAATATTTCGTGCAATAAGGAGACATGTCGAGACATTGATATAGGCCTAGAACTGAACTTTCTTCAATATGCATCCCTGAACAGAAACACACGCGCTCGCGCACACATTCATTCACTTGCACTGGCCCGCTGCACGCACCCGCACGTCATTTGTCCGTTAGTTGTTTTTTGGGAGAGCAAGTAATAGAGAATCAGCTGTGATTTACTGGCAGAAGCTTACTATGGAATGTCGCTTAAAATAGGCTGGAACAAAAGTATCGCTGTTTGGATTTGATGCCGTTATTCTCAACCTTCTAAAGTCAGGGCACCCCGAACCTAGTCACATAGAAATCATTATTTATTAGGCTACTGCATAGGCTATAGTTTCAGATTTAAATTGGCCAGTAACTATTTCACAGTAGCCTACCTTAAATAGGGTAATTGTCATGAGCACTCAATGCATAGGCTACCTGCTCAGCACGGAGGTAGGTAGGCTACTTTGCCTATCTTTTGTCTTGCGCTTTGCGCAGATTAGAATGGCGTCAGCAGCATTCAAAACGCAGGCTGGTGCCCCGTCAAAATCTCGTCATTAATTTACCACACTTCAGCTACAACGGACGTTGTCAGATGGCCAGGGAAAGTAACCAGAGATTTCCTATTGAGAGTGTTGAGACCGCAAAATGAAAGCAGAATGACGGTTCAGGACTGACAGCTCGCACCGCCACCTTGACATTGGCAACTGATGAACGTGACGTTGATTAATATCGTTACGAGGACATAATCAATCTGCAAATGTGATGCACCCGATTGAGAAACTGCTTTTCCTCAACATTAGGATATTAGGCTAGCTAAAATAGGCTCACCTTCTCTCAAGTTCGCACAATTTGCATCTGCTGTGACAGGGGGCATCTTCACGTTTGTGACATTTTCTTGATTCATTTTACAAATTAGCTTTGCTATTTGGATATTTGAACCAACATCGACCCTATGTTGGTCTTGTGACTTGTTATGAATATATCAAAGACAAATATGGGTTCAATAGACTATCACAATTATAGCCAAAAAATGATATCTTTTTTTTAATCTGCCTCCGGCTATCACAGTAGGCCACACGGAATGGGAATGAGATAACCAGTTAGCCTACTGTAGGCGGTAATTTTGACATTTGGGCTCACCTTTCTTGCAAGAAATCAGCAGCAGTTGCTTCGTCTGGTTTCCCCTGTCTCTCTTGCCTTTCTATTCTTTTTGTGAAAGCCTGGTGTTTTAGACATCTTTCATTGCTAACCGGCTGCTGCGTTTAATGCCTATAATGAAGTGAGTGAGTGTTGATTACGCATATTGTGCAATCAAAAGTCCGCGAGAGGGCGGACTAAACCAATGCGTACTGATTATGGGGGTGTTTGATATATATTGTAGCCTATTTGCAGGCTAGGATATCCAATTTAACAGATGTATTTCCAGAGAACATTGGAATTACATAAATTACCAACATGTATTGACATTATTGTAAAAATAATGTTTAAAAAAGCAAAACAAGAAGAACATTTTCCATAGGGCCCCCCGGTGGGCCCCCCAGGTGGGCTGGGCCCTGAGAATGAGTAGGGGTTTTCCCCCCCTGTTCCACGCCGCTGCTGACCCACATAGTGTACATGAATCCTCCATTCTAATATATTCATACTAATATACTCATATTCTAATATTATGCCCAGTATGTCTATACAGTACATGAGACAATAAAATATAGCAGTAGTCTTGCATTCTCGTACCCGTTCAGCAAAGGTGTTGGCACTGTGCTCACGGAGTAACCCTTCTAACCGAACAGAACATTTTCTAAAACTTCTATCCCCCTTTTTTTTGGACGTATTCTAAAAAACTGTTCTAACCCACAAAACCATAACCGATAAATCATAACGATTTACCTGTACCACACGACTGCTAATGCAACCAATGATGAATCTGATGATAGAACAGTCCATTTCCGGTTTTACGGTAATACACAAGACTGCTTGCAATACTGTATGATGAACTGTTTGATTAAAATAGAGTAGATATATTAAACATATTATTGTTCCAAGTAAATAAATGTAAATAGACTAGATCAGCTGATTTGTGACCCAGTTAATACTTCAACACCTAAGTTAGTCAGGTCTTCTTCCTGAATGGCCTTTATTAAAAACCCTTTAGTACTCAGTTACACTAAATGCCTTACAAATATGCTTCTGGGGATGGTTTTGTGGCAGTGTAAGCAGAGGAACATAATCTGTGTGAATTTCAATAATTCATTTGAAGCTTATCTCTCTCTCTCTCTCTCTCTCTCTCTCTCTCTCTCTCTCTCTCTCTCTCTCTCTCTCTCTCTCTCTCTCTCTCTCTCTCTCTCTCCCATGTTCCTGATGGGTGGCCTACACCAGTGAAATCAATATGGAGTAAGTAATCTCTCTCATGTCCTCTTTCAGCATTTCTAACAAGTGTGATAAAGCAACACTTTCACTGTTTGTTCTGTTTCATTCACGCTTTCGAATAATGCTTCCATTATTGTCTTTGTAAGTTATCAACTTCTACCAGTGAAAGGCGCTTGTGAATTCATTCATTTGTTCATTCGTTCATTTCAATTCATTGAATTCCATTCAATTCAATTCAATTCAATTCAATTCAATTCCTTGGTTGACGTGGTCTCAGTTCGGTTGACTTATGTGTACTGACAAGTTACACTTGTGATTAGATGTAATCACTTAGAGAGGTCTCTAGACGACCGGGAGTGATAAAAAGGAAGAGGGACACCCTAAAGCCTACTAGGACCAGAAAGATCAGCCAGTTCTTTTTGTTATACACTCACAATATGAACAAAAACAGAACTGAGAACTGAGAACTGAGAACTTTAGCTGTAGGTTTGATTTTTGGTCCACTTAAAGAGGACTGAGTTTGGTTCACTTAAAGGGGACCAGGTGTGAAAACCCTAGACCAGGGGTTCCCAACCTTTTCCAAGACAAGGGCCTCCATTTACTGGTAGATTCCAGCCAAGGCCCGCTTGGGCCGTGCCAGGCTATTTTTTCTGTGCACCTAGGTTCACAACTCGATGAAATTGGTGCATTCCTAAACCTATTTAAGTACTGCAGACAGCATAATACATAAACATTGTAAAGAAGAAAATGATTCCACTGGGATTATTAAGATTATTTTTTATTTATTTTG
>NC_085859.1:42114925-42152425 GCF_034702125.1 Engraulis encrasicolus | reverse complement strand
CGGAGCAAGGACCATGCAGAGCATGGCCCTTGCAGAGCAAGGCCCGATTATAGTAATCTCTAAGTCCTGTTTAGTTATTATTTATTAAGCGGGCTTGCGGAGCAAGAGCAGAGCTCTTGCAGAGCAAGGCCCGATTATAGTAATCTCTAAGTCCTGTTTCTTATTATATCTTGGTCTTGTGCAGGGGCAGTAAAAATAGAAAATGGATCTCCTCCTAGGCCTTTCAAGATAGAGACACCGTTCAAACACTAAAACGACCGGCTCGGCTTGGAGATCGCGTATCGTTATAGGCTTCTCCGTGTCTCTTGTCGTTTTCCCGTTTTTGGCGATTTTGTTAAAGCCTGGGTCTCCATTGAAAACTATGGTGGAACCTTCATGAACCAAAGTTCCGCCACTCTAGAGATTAGAGTGTAGGAGGCTTTTTCGGTCATAAAACATCAACACTTTCACCTAGAAGTTTAGTTGACGCGTTGTTAGCGAGCTCTATGGGATGTCTCCAAATTGTGAAAGTTTCATCTCCCAACTCCCAATACTTTTTAAATGGCAGGTTTGTAAAAAAAACAGGCCTGGCTCTATGGAGAATCCCATTCTTTCGAAAAGTGCATTTTTCAAGAGATCAGCGCATGTCCCACACGGAGGTCCATTTGTGCCTGAAAAATTTAACCTATAAACTTCATTCAAAGACTGTTAGAGAGATCACAAGCATGACTCCGATCTGTGAAAAGGACACGTGCCAACTCCTTTTAGTTTTTTTACAACGATGTTGTAAAGACAAAAAACTCATTCTCATCCTCTCCCCTGTCTAGAGCTCAATACTAACTGTCAGTTAGTATCAGAACAGGTGCTCCCAATGAAGGATTCCATCTTAACTGCCACTGTCTCAAGATTCTATTCTTAACGAGCAGGTGCGAGCAGCCATTCTAGAAGTCTATTCAGCTCTTCAATGCAATCTAATATAGTCTTGCTGGACTATGTATGACATCTAGCTGCTTGGCTCAGTGGTAATGCATGCTGCTGCATTAGAGATATGGAGGTTGAGGGTTCGAATCCCATCCGAAGCCATGTTGATTTTCTAAATTATATCATATGCAGCGTTCCTTGGCCGACTTAAAATGCCATGTATATCATTTAGTATGGATGGCAAATGTGCTAAATAACAGATATTGAGGTTGGGGGTTCGAAACCCAGTCAAAGCCATGTTGATTTTCAAAATTATATCATATGCAGTGTTCCTTGGCCAACTTAAAATGCCATGTATGTCATTTAGTATGCATGGCAAATGTGCTGGATTACAGATATGGAGGTTGGGGGTTCGAATCCCAGTCAAAGCCATGTTGATTTTCTAAATTATATCATATGCAGCGTTCCTTGGCCGACTTAAAATGCCATGTATATCATTTAGTATGGATGGCAAATGTGCTGAATTACAGATATTGAGGTTGGGGGTTCGAAACCCAGTCAAAGCCATGTTGATTTTCAAAATGATATCATATGCAGTGTTCCTTGGCCAACTTAAAATGCCATGTATGTCATTTAGTATGCATGGCAAATGTGCTGGATTACAGATATGGAGGTTGGGGGTTCGAATCCCAGTCAAAGCCATGTTGATTTTCAAAATTATATCATATGCAGTGTTCCTTGGCCAACTTAAAATGCCATGTATGTCATTTAGTATGAATGGCAAATGTGCTGAATTAGGGATATGGGGGTTGGAGGTTCGAACCCCAGTCGAAGCCATGTTGATTTTCAAAATGATATCATATGCAGTGTTCCTTAGCCAACTTCAAATATCATGTATTGTATGTCATTTAATATCAATGGCAAAGGGGTTGGATTACAGATATGGAGGTTGTGAGTTCGAATCCCGCTCGAAGCCATGTTGATTTTCAAAATTATATCATATGCAGTGTTCCTTAGCCAACTTAAAATACCATGTATGTCATTTAGTATATCCCCAAAACGCAGAGCTACAACACTTTCAAGATGGCTGAATCCAAGATGGCTGAATTGTTTGGCCCATAACTTCTGACTGGGTGGATGGAGTTTTTCCAAGATTTCTTTTAGCTTTGTTTTGTCAATAGTACTTTGTTTCATCTCTGCCCCAAAAGGCAAGCCCGCTTCCAGCATTTTCTGTGAGAATGCATTTCTAGTTATTATTGGTCTTGTGCAGGGCAGCAGTAAAATAGAAAATGGATCTCCTCCTAGGCCTTTCGAGATAGAGACACCGTTCAAACACTAAAACGACCGGCTCGGCTTGGAGATCGCGTATCGTTATAGGCTTCTCCGTGTCTCTTGTCGTTTTCCCGTTTTTGGCGATTTTGTTAAAGCCTGGGTCTCCATTGAAAACTATGGTGGAACCTTCATGAACCAAAGTTCCGCCACTCTAGAGATTAGAGTGTAGGAGGCTTTTTCGGTCATAAAACATCAACACTTTCACCTAGAAGTTTAGTTGACGCGTTGTTAGCGAGCTCTATGGGATGTCTCCAAATTGTGAAAGTTTCATCTCCCAACTCCCAATACTTTTTAAATGGCAGGTTTGTAAAAAAAACAGGCCTGGCTCTATGGAGAATCCCATTCTTTCGAAAAGTGCATTTTTCAAGAGATCAGCGCATGTCCCACACGGAGGTCCATTTGTGCCTGAAAAATTTAACCTATAAACTTCATTCAAAGACTGTTAGAGAGATCACAAGCATGACTCCGATCTGTGAAAAGGACACGTGCCAACTCCTTTTAGTTTTTTTACAACGATGTTGTAAAGACAAAAAACTCATTCTCATTTTCTCCCCTGTTAAAGGCTCAATACTAACTGTCTTTCAGTCAATCACAACAGGTGCAGCCAGTGAAGGATTCCATTTCAACTGTCACTGTCTCAAGATTCCATTCTTAACGAGCAGGTGCGAGCAAGCATTCTAGAAGTCTATTGTTCAGCTCTGCAATGCAATGTAATATAGTCTTGCTGGACTATGCATGACAATTAGCTGCTTGGCTTAGTGGTAATGCATGCCGCTGCATTAGAGATATGGAGGTTGAGGGTTCGAAACCCACTCGAAGCCATGTTGATTTTCTAAATTATATCATATGCAGCGTTCCTTGGCCGACTTAAAATGCCATGTATATCATTTAGTATGGATGGCAAATGTGCTGAATTACAGATATTGAGGTTGGGGGTTCGAAACCCAGTCCAAGCCATGTTGATTTTCAAAATTATATCATATGCAGTGTTCCTTGGCCAACTTAAAATGCCATGTATATCATTTAGTATGGATGGCAAATGTGCTGAATTACAGATATTGAGGTTGGGGGTTCGAAACCCAGTCAAAGCCATGTTGATTTTCAAAATTATATGATATGCAGTGTTCCTTGGCCAACTTAAAATGCCATGTATGTCATTTAGTATGCATGGCAAATGTGCTGGATTACAGATATGGAGGTTGGGGGTTCGAATCCCAGTCAAAGCCATGTTGATTTTCAAAATTATATCATATGCAGTGTTCCTTGGCCAACTTAAAATGCCATGTATATCATTTAGTATGAATGGCAAATGTGCTGAATTAGGGATATGGGGGTTGGAGGTTCGAACCCCAGTCGAAGCCATGTTGATTTTCAAAATGATATCATATGCAGTGTTCCTTAGCCAACTTCAAATATCATGTATTGTATGTCATTTAATATCAATGGCAAAGGGGTTGGATTACAGATATGGAGGTTGTGAGTTCGAATCCCGCTCGAAGCCATGTTGATTTTCAAAATTTTATCATATGCAGTGTTCCTTAGCCAACTTAAAATACCATGTATGTCATTTAGTAGCAGAGCTACAACACTTTCAAGATGGCTGAATCCAAGATGGCTGAATTGTTTGGCCCATAACTTCTGACTGGGTGGATGGAGTTTTTCCAAGATTTCTTTTAGCTTTGTTTTCTCAATAGTACTTTGTTTCATCTCTGCCCCAAAAGGCAAGCCCGCTTCCAGCATTTTCTGTGAGAATGCATTTCTAGTTATTTATTATTATTGGTCTTGTGCAGGGGCAGTAAAAATAGAAAATGGATCTCCTCCTAGGCCTTTCGAGATAGAGACACCGTTCAAACACTAAAACGACCGGCTCGGCTTGGAGATCGCGTATCGTTATAGGCTTCTCCGTGTCTCTTGTCGTTTTCCCGTTTTTGGCGATTTAGTGAAAGCCTGGGTCCCCATTCAAAACCATGGTGGAACCTTCATGAACGACAGTTCCGCCACTCTAGAGATTAGAGTGTAGGAGGCTTTTTCGGTCATAAAACATCAACACTTTCACCTAGAAGTTTAGTTGACGCGTTGTTAGCGAGCTCTATGGGATGTCTCCAAATTGTGAAAGTTTCATCTCCCAAATCCCAATACTTTTTAAATGGCAGGTTTGTAAAAAAAACAGGCCTGGCTCTATGGAGAATCCCAGTCTTTCGAAAAGGGCATTTTTCAAGAGATCAGCGCATGTCCCACACGGAGGTCCATTTGTGCCTGAAAAATTTAACCTATAAACTTCATTCAAAGACTGTTAGAGAGATCACAAGCATGACTCCGATCTGTGAAAAGGACACGTGCCAACTCCTTTTAGTTTTTTTACAACGATGTTGTAAAGACAAAAAACTCATTCTTATTTTCTCCCCAGTTTAGAGCTCAATACTAACTGTCTTTCAGTCAATCACAACAGGTGCAGCCAGTGAAGGATTCCATTTCAACTGTCACTGTCTCAAGATTCCATTCTTAACGAGCAGGTGCGAGCAAGCATTCTAGAAGTCTATTGTTCAGCTCTGCAATGCAATGTAATATAGTCTTGCTGGACTATGCATGACAATTAGCTGCTTGGCTTAGTGGTAATGCATGCCGCTGCATTAGAGATATGGAGGTTGAGGGTTCGAAACCCACCCAAAGCAATGTTGATTTTCTAAATTATATCATATGCAGCGTTCCTTGGCCGACTTAAAATGCCATGTATATCATTTAGTATGGATGGCAAATGTGCTGAATTACAGATATTGAGGTTGGGGGTTCGAAACCCAGTCAAAGCCATGTTGATTTTCAAAATTACATCATATGCAGTGTTCCTTGGCCAACTTAAAATGCCATGTATGTCATTTAGTATGCATGGCAAATGTGCTGGATTACAGATATGGAGGTTGGGGGTTCGAATCCCAGTCAAAGCCATGTTGACTTTCAAAATTATATCATATGCAGTGTTCCTTGGCCAACTTAAAATGCCATGTATGTCATTTAGTATGCATGGCAAATGTGCTGAATTAGGGATATGGGGGTTGGAGGTTCGAACCCCAGTCGAAGCCATGTTGATTTTCAAAATGATATCATATGCAGTGTTCCTTAGCCAACTTCAAATATCATGTATTGTATGTCATTTAATATCAATGGCAAAGGGGTTGGATTACAGATATGGAGGTTGTGAGTTCTAATCCCGCTCGAAGCCATGTTGATTT
Organism: Engraulis encrasicolus; assembly: GCF_034702125.1. Classification (NCBI taxonomy): domain Eukaryota; kingdom Metazoa; phylum Chordata; class Actinopteri; order Clupeiformes; family Engraulidae; genus Engraulis; species Engraulis encrasicolus. Next base: position 42,146,966 of record NC_085859.1, on the reverse strand, counting down.
TCAAAATTATATCATATGCAGTGTTCCTTAGCCAACTTAAAATACCATCTATCTCATTTAGTATATCCCCAAAACGCAGAGCTACAACACTTTCAAGATGGCTGAATCCAAGATGGCTGAATTGTTTGGCCCATAACTTCTGACTGGGTGGATGGAGTTTTTCCAAGATTTCTTTTAGCTTTGTTTTCTCAATAGTACTTTGTTTCATCTCTGCCCCAAAAGGCAAGCCCGCTTCCAGCATTTTCTGTGAGAATGCATTTCTAGTTCCCTTTGCATCTTTAATTCTGAGTGACTCAGCCTCTCTGTGATGATTATACCTGGACACCTATATTGTCCGTCAGTACAATTCATTTTGAAATGTTCTTCTTTGTTGTTTTATCTTATTTGGATGTTTACTAAATTTCACTGATCCCCGTCCCAAGTCTTTTGAGACGTGTTGGATTTATCAAATTAGAAATGAGTACATATGTCCCCCAAAACAATATTTTTTTCTCGGTTTTAACACTTAATATGTTGTCTTTTCACTATTCTCCATCTAATGAATAGATTGAATGTTTTGAAAATGATAGCATTTTGATTTTATTCACTGTTTACCAAACGTCCCAACTTCATCGGAGTTGGGGTTTGTACACACACACACACACACACACACACACACACACACACACACACACACACACACACACACACACACACACACACACACACACACAGCTGTAATGCTCGGGGTCAGGCATTAAGGGGAGCAGTGGTATGATACACTATCACACATACGCACACACACACACACACACACACACACACGCATACATGTACATACACACAGAAGGGAGCAGTGGTGAGATACACCAACAGTCTCACACACAAACACGCACACACACATATTCACACACACGCATATACTCACGCATAGATGCGTACACACACAGCTACACGTTGGCTTTGATGCTTGAGATCAAACACGATGGAAGCAGTTGTGAGGCAGACAACACGAATACACACTCTCACACACAGAGAGAGAGAGAGAGAGAGAGAGAGAGAGAGAGAGAGAGAGAGAGCTGCTCAGAGTCCAACATGAAGGCACCAGTGATGAGACATACCATTAACATTAACACAACCATGAACAGGAATACACACACACACACACACACACACACACACACACACACACACACACACACACACACACACACACACACACACACACACACACACACACACAGTGCTTCAACAAGCTCCAACATGTCAAACAGCGTACCGATTTGAAAACCGATTTGTTTTCTGTCCTACTGCAAGTGCAGGGGCTTTTCTGACGCGCATGAGGTGCCAGCACATGCTTCCGGCTCACGCTCACTTCGTGGAGGAGGTGTCTCGGCGGCGTCCGGGCGTGCGGGACTTCGTGCGGGAGCAGGGCGACGAGGAGCTGAGCGAGGCCTACGAGAGATGTGTCCATCGCCTGGTGGCCGTCAGGAATTACCACCTCAAGCTGGTGGCTCGCTACATCACCCTGCCCGCCTCACAAGCACAGGTATTACTACTACTATACGAATACTAAGGGTGCATCCCAATATGTGTCCTTGCCTCCTCCACTTGTGCTTGTCTCCTCGTCCCGCCTCCTGGCCCCTCCTCCGTAGAGAAAACGATAAAGTTTCCCAGCTGTCAGCCTCGCCACAACAACTTTTGAGGGACTGTTTTTCATTCACCATCCCAATTGCAAATGTGAAAAAGACTTTACAATTGAGCTTTTGCAAGATATTGAAATATAATGCTGTTGTCAGTGATGTCATCATGACGAGAAGCAAGTGGAGGAGGCAAGTGGAGGAGGCAAGGTCACATGTTGGAATGCACCCTAAGCCTCGTTCACACACGTCGCTGCTTATTACTAGCTTCTCGCTCACCACATAGTCGGCACTGCCAATGCAAAAGCGAGAAGTACCGAACTCTGTATTTCAATTGGTTACTCGCTTACTTGCCTTGCTCAAAGTTAAAGTATTTTCAACTCAGAACCCACCCACATCACATCGCTTGCACACTCCTCGCCTCATCGTCTCACTGGAACACATAGACATTCTATTGACTTCATTCGCTGAGCGAGTAACTAGCAGCGACGTATGTGAATGAGGCTTAAGATAGAACATCAATGTGCACTGTGCCAAGAGGGTTTGCTATGTGAACTCCTCAGCGACATATCAATGTCAGGAATTTGATATGTCAGTGCGGTTTGGTAAATGTGTCAATAAATTCACAGTTGCATGTCATTACACCCATCAGAAACTGCGGCTGTATGGGGCGGATGCGAATGAGGACAACACGGTCTCGCAAGCGCCCACCGCCCTTGAGAAGCGCGGCACCGGTGGCTCCGGCATCATGAGCTTCCTGAAGACTGTACGCAACCGCACGCGTGCCGTTACCGATTGGTCCACCACGTCCACCGCCTCACAGTCAAAGCCAACAGAAACACAGGAGGAGCACAGTGGGCGGGTCACTGTTGGAGTGAAAAATGGAGGCAGAGTTGAAAACGGGGGTGGAGCCTCACAGAAGAACCAGGAAGAGAGTTTGTCGTTCCTTAGCTGGTTAACCTCAAAGCTCTGGCAGCCGTGAGTGAGGCTTGGTAAGACACCTGGGGTGTTACAATACACGTGAACAGAAAAACTGCTTACACAAAGTGCTTCCTGTTGTTAACAGAAATAGAGTCACAGATGAGGATGGCCCCTTCCCATATTTGCCTTATAGGCTCCCATATTGCCAGTGATCATAGCCAGAGGTGTCAAAAAGGGAAATTGGATACATTTTGGAGGATTTAGGATGTTTTTAGGAAATTATAATGTTTTAATGGAGGGCTGGGATGCGGTGGGGATCTGAAATGTATTTGTTTATTTTTTTATTTTTTATGTTGGTTTATTTATTTGCCTTGGGTTTGAGTTGTGTTTGTGTGTAAACTAAAAACTTTAATAAATAAATGTTTGAAAAAAAAACACAATTTGCTTCCAACAGAAGTAAGTTATCTGAGTAACCACTAGACCCGTCAGAGAACTTCTAACCTATGAGAACGGTATCTCTCATTGGCTCCCATTATAGCCTCGTTGGCGAACGCAGCCAAGTAAAAGATAAAATGGGAGCCTATTGGGCTAAATGGCTCAGCAAGGATTTGTGACGATTCTGGGGTCCGTATCTCGAAAGTGTCTTTGCTAACGACGGTAGCAACGCCGTAAGAGCGACTCAACTCTCTCTCGACAGCGACGCTCACCACTAAATCCAAGGGAATGGTAAGACGGTCTTAAGACGGTCTTAAGACGGTTAGCAACGACAAGAATTGAGAAACGGACCCTTGTTCTCTGGTTTGTAAAGATGTGTGCACATTCTGTACCTTATCATGGAAGTTTTATTAGAAGTGAAGTTAAAGGTTCCTGACATGGCTTTGTTCTCGCTAACCGCAGAGATACACCAGCGGCGACGCGATTCAAGAGACAGAGTGTAGCAGCAAGCGATACGAGAGTCTGAGGAGACTAGAGTATGTCCGTACAGGCAGAAGGCGAAGCATTCAAGCATTCCCATTGGCTGTGGTCACTGACCTCTATACAGTCATTGGCTGTCGCGGCTTGTCGCCGAACCGCGTCATAAAAAGTTGAAAAGATTTCAACTTCAAATTGTCGCGCTCGTCGCGCAAATCGCTCTAGTCTCCAGAATCGCTTTTGTCTCTCGACTCAATACAAAGTCAATTACTTCCGTCGCTCGTCTCGCACAGATCACCGCTGGTGTATCTGTGCGGTAAGACGTGTTAGTTTTGTCCTGTAACACGCTAGCATTCGGCTAATAATTGCTGGCTGAGGAATCTCTGCGACTATTCACGACTAGAGCTGACGAGAGACGTACTCTGACTGATCCTCGCAGAGAACTCTATGATCACACACCTCAAAACCCCCCCACCACCGTCCAACATGTTAATTGAAGGTGCCCAAATTCTTAAGGATGAGCGCTGTCATTTCCTTAACCCCATTTGAACTTACCGCTTTTCCACCACCTTAAATGCAATAAATAACAGGTGTCCGCAACAATCCTAAAATAACTGAAACACATAGACATCTGAAGTCACACTTAAAACTACAAAAAAATTGGCGTAATGCCGTAAAGTTAATCGTCACATGTTATGTCATTGCTATAGTTGAAATAAGGGTCATTTTCACAAATCTAACACTTGACAAGATGCAAAAGTGTCTGCAAATGCTTTCACTTACTCCTATCTATCGAACGCTACTTCATTATTTCCTGGGAAAAAATTACACGGGCAGATACAACTATGAGAAGCGTACAGCCCCATTGGCACCCATTCATTATTTACTTGGCTGCGAGAACATAGCTGCAGTGCCACTCCTGGCCACCAGCCTGTGATCATTCTCATAGACGTTCTCTGGACCCTTGTACTTGTCATACGATCAGCTAACTCTGCACTGGTTGGATACATTTATGGTGGGTCCTTGTTAAGGTTTTAAGTGTTTTTCAGTAACAACAGTCTATTTATCGCATTAGGTACAATTAAATGAATGGTGTAACAGCTACAGTATGTAATATCATGTGCTAGTATTGTACTTACACCATGAATTTACTTTTACTTTTACTTTTACTTTTGACACCTCTGATCGGATCACATTTTACAGTAGATAGATACTGTTGAGATCCCCCCCCCCCCCCCCCATGCACTACTACATAAGACCAATAGAGAGCAGCAGAGCACATGGCATTACAACCCTGACTGGTCCGTGGAACCAAGTGCTCAGCCTAGCTAACTCATCAGGCGGGTCCCCGTAACTTTCCTCCCCTCTGGACAGACCAGAAGGTGTGTTTTAGGCCAGACCACAGCGGCAGAGACAGCTAGCAGTAATTTTAGTGATTTTGAATTTGAAGTCTGTTTCAAGCTTGCACCTCTACTCCATCTCCCTGCTCTATCACAAGAAGACAAGGCAGATACAAATCCCTGATTAGTTCCGCATACACTAGTCATTAGCTTAAACAGCTACAGGGCCTGACTTTAGTTGACTTTAGAGTTGGCTTGAGTGTTTTGGTTAAAAAAAAGAGTGTACCCCAGGGGAGCTGACAGGGGAGGAGAAAGGGGTCAGTTGTCCTGGGCCCAGGGACCTAAGGAGCCCAAAATTGGATCGAGGGCCCTTTCAAATGACTGTCCCGGGCCCGACAAAAGCTGTCAGCGTCTCTGGTGTTCCCAGAGAGAGACACGGGGGTGATGGAATTTGGTGAAATCCAGTTGGACTTTGTTTATTGTTTCCAAATGCATGCCCATAATAGTCCAGTATCTGGCCTAAAGTCCTGTCGCAATTTGGAGTTGGGGGAATTTCTCTCTTGAACTGAGTTAATGGGTCTCTAGGCATGAAAAATCATGGAGGTGCTTGCTCACCATAGTGCCACGTTTTTACAATATGGCCGCCATCGCCTATGAGAAGTATATATTTTCACATTTTTTGACTAATCATTTGTGTTGTGATTCCTTTCTGACAATTCCATGAGCCTAATGGGTGACCTTTGACCTTGAAAGGTCATTGCCAAGGTCAATGGTGCAATTATGAGGACTCTTAAATCAATTTCTTGTGTTTAAGTCGCTTTGGTCAAAAGTGTCTGCTAAATGTAATGTAATGTGTGGAAGTGAATGATAAAGAATGTGCGGTGGAGGATGATGTTGGTGACATGTTGTGCACACACACTTACACACACACACACACAGTCCCATTTGCAAAATACCTGCAGAAATGAATTCCTTGACCGCGATAACCTATGAACAGACACCAAAATTATATCTGTAGTTATTTCAGAAGAGGAGATTTCACACCTTGTAGTTTAGGGGGTCGTACTCACAGCCATTTTGGATTTTGTGAAAAAGGTAAGTGGCAATTTTTAGCCACTGAATCGTATTCCTCTCATTATAAACCACAAAATTGGGCAAAACAGACCTCAAGACAATTTTCTCCCACAAATGACTAATTTTAGGGAGGCTATCCTGGTGAGGATTTTATACTTTTGGCGGCCATTTTGGATTCTGAAAAAAACACAAGATGGTGCAATATTTTGATTAGTATGTATGTACTTAAGTGCCAGAATCTGTTGAAAAAGCCTTGAGAGGAAAAATGACAATTTTTACTTGATTCAGAACTGTTAATAAGGGAAAACGTATAGCTGAGGTGTTCAGAAGAGAGAAAACACAATGACCATGACCTTGACATTAAAAGGACTAAATTTACACAGAATGGTCATGATAATAGCAGCAAATAAGCCAGCAAGTGTTGTTTGCGTCAGTCCGCCCGTCTGCGCTTCTGTCTGAGACAAAACCGCAGAGATCTGCCCTTACCCATATCTATGACTCATGACCTTTTGGTAACACTTTCTATGAAGCCCATATCTATAGCGCATTATGAGCGCCTTTATAACAAATTATGATGCACATTATAAGGACTCGATTAAAAATTTGAATCACATTAATCTATAGACTTTGAAATTAATGAATCGCATTCAAGTCAAGTCAAGTTGTATTGTCAATTTCTTTACATGCACTGGTCATACAAAGAATTTGAAATTACGTTTCTTGCTTTCCCATGCAGACATAGACTAATCTAGGTAAGGACATAGACAGTATAGACATAGACAGTACTCATACATGGACATAAGACAGTATGGACATAGACAGTGCTCATACAGACATTTAAAGTGCAAGACTGGACAACAGAAGACTTGTAGAGAACGTAGTGCTTTTTTTCTAAAAGTCCTTTGTAGCGTTCTGACATAGTAATAGTAGCATTTGAAGAAAAAAAAATATTAAAAAGGGTCTATCAAGTACACCAGCAGCAGTGTGTGTGTGTGTGTGTGTGTGTGTGTGTGTGTGTGTGTGTGTGTGTGTGTGTGTGTGTGTGTGTGTGTGTGTGTGTGTGTGTGTGTGTTTAGTGCAGGTAGAAAGTGCGGTGTGCGTCTGCGTGTGTGTGTGAGTATGAGTTGTGTGTCAGTGTGTGTATGTTTGGGTTTAGTGCAGAAAGTGCAGTGTGCTTGTGTGTGCGTGTGTGTGTGTATGTGTGTGCGTGTGGATGTTTTGAGTTAGTGCAGGTTGAAAGTTCAGTCACAGATGTAGTAGTGCAGGTGGAATGTTCAGTCGCAGATATGGTGGTGGGGATGGGGGGGGTGGGGGGTTGTCAGTGGCCTGGCTGGCTAGAGGCTGACAGTGGAGGGAGAGTGGGTTGAGTGTTCAGTATCTTGATTGCTTGGTGCATCGAGCTGCTATAATACTGCCCTCCACTGGTCTAATCCAGAACTATGTAGCTATATTATACTGCGATTAATTTTTTTAAATCGTGTGATTAATTAATCGAAATTAATGCATTAATGTCCTAGCCCTAGTTGTAAGTAATTATAATGCACATTATTATTTGTTATAAATGCACTTAGAATGTGTTATACATATGGGCTTTAAGTAAAGTGTTACCAAACTTTTTTGTTTGCTGTATAACATTGCTTCTTACTGGTAGTACAACAATGCTTCGCCAGAGATGGTTTCACGCTGTAATTTGCAACATTCTAGAATGCAATGAGCCCACTGAAGTCTGGCGGTGGCTGGGCGTCAGCTCTAGATGTGAAGATAAACTTAAATTTTCAAAAATCTTTTAAAACTTTTAACGTTCCTCAGTTCTTTTTATTGAAGTGGTCATGGAAATTAATTTTTTGGGGTCTGGAAAGTCATGGAAAATCATGGAATTTTATATCTGAATTAGAGTGTGAACCCTGTTTTTTTAATCAAAACCAATATCTCTAGTTATCCAAGAGTTGGTGTCTACTACTGTAGAATGTCTAACATCATTAACATGTGTTGTCCCTTTGTTAAAGAAATGTCAAACTCCAAACGTGTACTGTCCCTTAAAGCTGAACTTTAAGGTAAAAAGCAACGTTATAATGAGCAGCACGATGATAGGAGACTGCAGTGTGTTTACAATATACTGCATCAAGGCTCTAAATTAACTTTTTTCATCACCAGCCAAAATGGCTAGTAGATGTTAATCTTACTAGCCAAACACACACTCACTAATGGGTCAAAGTGGCTAGTAAGTTTTCTTTTCTACCAGCCAAACTGAATTTTCACCAGCATTTGGCCGGTTGGCTGGTGTTAATTTAGAGCCCTGGCTGTACTGCATGTGTAACAAGGGAGGAATTGTATAAGGTGAATGATCCACAGGGTCACACGTCCCATATATAGCAGGCAGCCAGACAGCAGAGCAGACCACAATCTGGATGTTTACAGAGGGATCAAAGGTCTGCGGGGGGCAATGTTATCAGGTAGGCTAGTTTGACCCAAACACTGGCTTGTCACTAGCCCTCTACTCTAATGCTGTGAGGCAGGCATTTTATTTTTGTTGTAAGTCGAAACAACTGCTTAAATAGTTTCCAACTGTTTCGGAGTCGAGTCTAGTACCGTTAATTCCTGTTTGTGGTGTCCATAGTCTTTTTTGTCTGTCTTTGTGAGCATTGCTATCCTGGCAGTCACTATCCGTGCAGTGAAAAGGTGTATTGGTTAAAATGGATGAAGTGCATGGAGATGTACTGCAGCCACTGTCTCTGAAGGAGTACCACGTCTCAGAGGAATATGGCTTTGCTCTGCCTGACCCATTGGTAAGTAGAAAATGCTTCTCAAGGCTTTACCTGGTTACTGTATGTACTGTAGATATGCTGTGTGTAATGCAGGGTTGGACTGTGACCGAAAAAAGTCTGGGCACTTATGGCAGATTATCAGATTACCAGATTACCAGTCCAGTCCTGATGTAATCAGTGGTTAAAGAAGGCATGCAAAAAGTTTATCAAAAATCAAAAAGGTCAAAGTATACATTTGTATCTGCGGAGCAGAAGAATATTGTGTGAAATGAATGTCTTTTCTGACAATGTAATTTGCCTGGTTCAGTAGGGCCATGAGATGATGTTTACTGTAAAAAAAAGACAGAAATAATAATAGAAAAAGAGCAAACAAAGCAAGATGTGTATATCATGGTTCTTTGACACAGTAACTGGAATGGGAGCCCAAGTGTTGTTTAGCCTTTTTGTGACCCCTGATGCTGTTTTTGGCCAGATTTGAGTGTATTCTACCTGTGACCTTTATCCTGTCCTGAGGCAACGTGCTGTGCTTTCGCTGTTACAGTTTTTCTCAATTGCTTCCACACAATTTCTGGTACTTCACACACAATTCTTGGAACATCTCACCCATTTCCCAACTCCCCTAACCAATGTCACTGAACACTAAACACAATTCCTTCTTTGCACTCATATTTCAGTTTTAAAACACACACTTTTCAAACCACTACACACAATTATCTGGATTACACACAATTTTCATGAAGGAAATCCCTGGCTGTCGCATTGAACACACTGTCATTCAAAATACTAAAATTAACCGCCATATTATGTTCACTTCCTCATCACATGGGCAAACTGTCTTCATATTTGTTTACAATCTGAAATCATCACCCCATAAGGACACACATTGCATGTGATATTGATGAAAACATGAGTGGATTCAGTGAGAAAACACATTTGTTTAGTTTTTGAACTCCAAAATATGTTATACAGGAGATCACTTTCATGTGGTTACCCAATATTTTACAATAAATTAGTGCAATTTTTCAAATGGCAGAAAAATATGTAAAATGTACACATCTGTCTAAAGTCTAAAAATAATATTTCAGTATTTTACTACAGAAAAATACCCTCTTTAGTAAGTAGAACAGTGAAGAAAATAATTTTCTACTGTGTGTCAAGTTGAGTATAGAGTTTTACCTTGTGCATATTACTGTTCAATGGTTCACATAAGAGTGTATTAAAATGCCTGCTTGTGTGTGTCATTTGAGAACAAAATGACCTTTTTAGAAGAGAGCACATTGTTTTGAGACAAGACGTGCATTTTTCAGAGGTAGTGAAGAGTTTTGCCCATTGTGTGTGAGGTTTGGAGATTTGTGTGCAGAGTTTTGAGAATTCGAGAACTGATTCCGAAAATTGTGTGTAAGCAATCGAGAAAAACTGTAATGTAAAACGGTTGTGGCCATTGGTGCAAATCTGATGTCGGGATTGGAGTGGGAGGACAGAAGAATAAAAGTGTTGAGGACAGAATATTTTTTTGTAAAGATTATTTTTTATTCATGGGGGTGGGGGACAATTTATATTTTTTTCTAAGAATCTATATCATATCAGCAACTACATTGTTTTTATGAAACTTTATGAATGAGACATCTGTCATTCTTTTTTTCTGGGTGGTGCATGTCATTGCTTATGAACCTTAGGAGCCACATATGTAGCCAGTGCTGTGATAGCAGACAGGTCGGTTGGCACCAAGCCCAGGGTAACAGAAGTGACAGGGGAGTAGCACTAGGGGTGTGATCAAAATATTGGTATCAGGACACGGTGTCGCAGGCCTCTTCACAATACACGTATCAATACGGAGGCTCAGTATCAGTACAATATTTCATATGCATCAAAAAATTAGTGAATCAAGTTGCTGAAACGGCATCTGACAGTTGCTCCTTGCTATGCAGTAGGCCAACAGCTTTGTGAGGGCTATTACTACAGTGTAACTGTTGCTCTACAAACAACAAAGTAACTTTTGATCATTCGTAGGGTTTTTTTTCAAAAGAACTTAGTGCAAACTTCCCGCTTCCTGCAATCGCGTCAGATCAAACAACCTTCAGACCATGAATAAATGAAATGGGATGGTCAGGACTAACCTCTCACAGGGTCTTCTGTTGTAATGTGTAAAGTGTCTCGAATGTTCTTTTTTGTTTATGCGCTGTCTTTCAAAACAATTAAGTGATTTATTTTCACATATTGTCATTTCATTTTATGTATTTTATTATAGCATGACGCCATTGGAGGTATGTTAGATTCATTTGGAGACAAAGATTAATTTGGGTAATTGATCGTTAGGAAACAATGTTCCTTATGGTTAACTAACAAAAAAAAACTGTTTTTTTTCTCCAAGGAAGTCTTGCCTCCATATTATCAACCTTGGATGGAAATAGCCAGAAATGTGACTGAGCTCATCTATTCACATTCCCTACGGGACCATGTGCATGAGGTGGGTATGGCCAGGCCTATGCTACTCTATCCTAAGTTTATCTTTCTTCATCTATTCCTCATTGGAACTCTTCATTATTCACTCATAATATAGGCCCTAATAGCAGATAGAGCAGTATCATTCTAAAAGCTGTCTTAAGTCATCAGAGTCTCCTCGACATGGTTGTGCCTAGATAGGGTGAAATGACATTTAGCCATTATGCTGCAAAATGCTGGAACTGACTTCATGTTTAAGTTAGAACTGCCCCAAACAATTACATGTTTAAGTTTTTAAAAGTTTAAAAGTTAAGTGGTTTATGTTTGGTCCATCTGCCTTAGGTTAATGTTAGTTATCTACAGCCAGGGACCACCTGTCAACTGTCAGCTTAAGCTACATGTTTTAGGTGCTGTAAATTTAGAAGTAGATCATTCACTTTCAGATACTAAATCGCAGATGTGATATGTTTAACCTTTTAAAGATTCGCTGAAAGGATTTGGTGTTAAATGTCCCAAGTATTGCACCAGAAGGATGGGTAGGCGCTACACAGCGTTTGCAGCGGGACACATCATCAGTTGTGTACCTGAACGTCATTGGGTGTTTCATCCATTTAATCACAAAACACTCTCCGCTGAGGCTGGCCCACCACAGGTTGATCAGGCCTGGGTGTGTGTCCCGCTGTTAGCCGTTTCTAGCAGCCCAGGTGATATCGCTTCTCTTGAGCCACAGCCAATGGCTTGTTGTTTCTGCTGTATTGGTCAGTTCTTTAATGGCCTGTCTGTGTTAAAAATGTTGCATACGTACATTCTATGCTAGCTTGTCTTGGAAACTACATTTCTAGAAATCCACTGAATGGAGTGCATCTTCCCATCACCCCCTAGATGCCGGAGCTGGAGACGGAGCTGCTCCTGGACCACAGGGAGCTGCGCCTGGCCCACCTCGCCCTCAGCATCATCACCATGGGATACGTCTGGCAGGAGGGGGACAACCAGACAGTCAAGGTGCGCTACAATAGACAAACAGGCAGACAGACAGACAAACAATGACATTGTCAAGGTGAGCTGCCATGTTCACTTTGCACCAGGAGTCGATGGATGGATGGATGATAGCAGAGAACGTCTAACCTATGAGAACGGTATCTCTCATTGGCTCCCATTATAACCCCGTAGAATGGGAGCCTATTGGGCTAAATGGCTCAGCAGGGATTTGTGACGGTTCTGTTCTCTGGTTGTAAAGATGTGTGCACATTCTGTACCTTATCATGGCAGTTGTATTAGAAGTGAAGCTAAAGGTTCCTGACATGGCTTTGTTCTCCCAAAGACGTGTTAGTTTTGTCCTGCAACACGCTAGCATTCGGCTAATACCTGCTGGCTGATGAATCTCTGCGACTATTCACGTCCAGAGCTGACGAGAGACGTACTGTGACTGATCCTCGCAGAGACATCTACGGTCACACACCTCAAAACCCCCCACCACCGTCCAACATGTTAAATGAAGGTGCCCAAATTCTTAAGGATGAGCGCAGTCATTTCCTTTACCCCATTTACACGTACCGCTTTTCCACCACCTTAAATGCAATAAATAACAGGTGTCCGCAACAATCCTGACATAACTTTAAACACATCGACATCTGAAGTCAGACTTAAAACTAAAAAACAAATGGTGTAGTGCCGTAAAGTCGATTGTCACGTGTTATGTCATTGCTATAGTTGAAATAAGGGTCATTTTCACGAATCTAACACTTGACAAGATGCAAACGTGTCGGCAAATGCTTTCACTTACTCCTATCTATCGAACGCGACTTCATTATTTCCAGGGGGAAAAATACACGGGCAGATACAACTATGAGAAGCGTACAGCCCCATTGGCACCCATTCATTATTTACTTGGCTGCGAGAACATAGCTGCAGTGCCACTCCTGGCCACCAGCCAGTGGCCATTCTCATAGACGTTCTCTGATGATAGGCAGACAGAGAGACAAACAGGCAGGCTAGCATAGCATGCAGGCAGGTGTTAAGGCAACGAGTTTGTGAAGGTGATCCACCAATGTTTTGTTCCAGGCAAACTACAGCAAGCGTTATTTTATATCCATATATTTCACATTTGTGTCAATGTTTTCTGCGTTCTGTCTTTTGTAATGTGATGTGTGCTGCTACCTTGTCCAGGGCTCTCTTGAAAAACGGATATTTATCTCAACATTTGTTTCCCTGGTTAAATAAAGGTCGAGTCAAGTCAACCAATTTTTACAGTTTTTCTCGATTGCTTACACAATTTTCGGAATCAGTTCTCGAATTCTCAAAACTCTACACACAAATCTCCAAACCTCACACACAACGGGCAAAACTCTTCACTACCTCTGAAAAATGCACGTGTTGTCTCAAAACAATCTACTCTCTTCTAAAAAGGTAATTTTGTTCTCAAATGACACACACAAGCAGTCATTTTAATACACTCTTATGTGAACCATTGAACACTAATATGCACAAGGTAAAACTCTATACTGAACTTGACACGCAGTAGAAACTTATTTTCTTCAGTGTTCTACTTACTACGTAAATAGGGTATTTTCTGTAGTAAAATACTGAAATATTGTTTTTAGACTCAGAGTACACAGATGTGTGTATATTTAACATATTTTTCTGACATTTAAAAAATTGCACTAATTTATTGTAAAATATTGGGTAACCACATTAAAGTGATCTCTTGTAACATATTTTGGCACGCAATGTGTGTCCTTATGGGGTGATGATTTCAGATTGTAAACCGGTATCAAGAGAGTTTGCCCATGTGATGAGGAAGTGAACATAGTATAGCAGTTGATTTTAGTATTTTGAATGACAGTGTGTTCAGTGCGACAACCAGAGATTTTCTTCATGAAAATTGTGTGTAATCCAGAGAATTGTGTGTAGTGGTTTGAAAAGAGTGTGCTTTAAAACTGAAATGTGAGTGAACACTAAGCACAATTTCTTCTTTACAGTGACATTGGTTAGGGGAGTTGGGAAATGGGTGAGATGTTCCGAGAATTGTGTGAAGTAGCAGAAATTGTGTGGAAGCAATCGAGAAAAACTGTATTTATAAAGCACTTTAAAATACAACAGCGGTAGCTGCCCAAAGTGCTGGACAAAGTAGGAGGACTTGAAAGAATCGTTCAACCTTAGAACACATAGACATACTTGAGGACATAGGACAAATACAAAGACCACTGGACAAAAAAAAAGAGAAAGTCACAATCAGTAAGGTTTTTTTTTAGAAAAGCTTAGGGGCTGATCAGCGTTTAAGAAGAAAGAAATTGAAAAAGAATAAAAATAGAAATAAATAGATCAATAAATAACTGAAGTTATTCACAAAAAAGGTAAAATAAACTAAAACATTTTGTGTGCTGCAGGTGTTGCCTCGGAACCTAGCAGTGCCATACTGGTCCGTATCACAGAAGCTGGGCCTCCCTCCCATCCTGACCCATGCAGATGCCGTCCTAGCCAACTGGAAGAGAAAGGACCCCCATGGGTGATAACACACACAACCACACACACACACACACACGGTCCAGTTAACTGTATTTTTCACACTATACTCCCCCCACTTGTAACTTTACAATCGCTGACACTTCTCATCCAAAGCGACTTACAATTATTTAGGTGCAGGGTATTGGTTACAGTCGGTCCCTAGAGTAATGTGGGGTTAATTGCCTTGCTGGATGCAGTATGTGTGCGAGGTAAGGGGTGTGATTCGAACCTGCAACCCTCTGATCTTAAGTCTACCTCCCTAACCACTAGGCCACAGCTGTCCTATAACTCCATGCAGAGCCTAGACTCACAGCCTAGACTCAGCAGTTTCAATGCATATGCCACTCTAACGGTAGGGACACATAGCAGGCGAAGAGAGCGAGGCGAAGGGAGGCAAAAATCATTGATAGCTCAACCGTCATCAGGTCATCGCAGCGAATCAAATGAAATGGAATAGTTATGTTGTTGATTTGACTGGGCCGCCGCAGGTGAATTTGCTGCCCATCTGCATAATATTAAACTTGGTTTAATGATATTGCTTCGCTTCCCTCCTGTTTACTTGCTTTCACTTGCCTTTGCCTCTCTCATAGGAATGAATGCTTTCACTTAGCCCCTAAGCTTTCACTTCACTTCGCCAGATTCGTGTCTATGTGTCCCTACTGTTAGCTCATGATCCTAGTGTTCTTGTATCCTTTGACTTTGTCCATCCAACTTCATTCTACACACTCTCTCCCCTCCCCATACACAATGTACAGTAAACATGTACTAGACATGTACTATCAGCTCTTTTGTCTGTCTATACATGCGGTGACAATAAAATGTCCTCATAATCTTGTATACTTTAACCTGGCCCAGTCAACTGATTTGTGTACCCCTATTTGCCCCTCCACACAGTTTAGAAATGCACACTCAGAACTTTCACTGCATGTCTGTCAATACATGTGACAATAGCATAACCAACATGATATCCTCCTATTCTTGTATCCTTTAACCTGGTCCAGCCAACTGAACTGTGCACACTCTACTCCCACCTCACAGTCTACACACCTACAAAGTATTATTACCACACTCACCACATGTCTGTTTATGCAGATGCCTATAAAATATCCTCATAATCTTGTACACTGTAACCTGGGCTAGCAAACTGAATTGTGCACGCTACTCCCTTCTCCCCGTTCACAACTTAGACATGCTCTCAGTACATGTTCACTGCATGTCTGGTTTTGCATGTGACAGTAAAATATCCTTGTAATCTTGTATCCATTAGCCTGGTCTAGCCAACTGAATTGCTCACACTTCCCACCCTCCTCCTCATGCATAGTTTGCTGTAGACTGACAATCAGCAATTTCATGACGTTTCTGGGTCTATGCAGAAACTGCGTCTGTGTCTATGAATTTCTGTGTCTATGCCTGTGACATAACCAGGCCTGTCACAACCAAGCAGGCAAACTAGGCAATTGCCTAGGGCCCCCCAGCTGAAAGGGGCCCTCTGATAATGATGCCTTGTGTACTTGTATTTAAATGACAGCAATGATGACTTTGTTGGATGTGGCAGAACCTCCCTAAATTCAGTGACTGAAAAGTGCAATGATACTGCTACCAAGTATCTCTCAAGGTGGCCCCTGCCCAATAGTTTGAAGAGGAAAATGGGGGCAGGGCAAGGGCAAGTCCCTCTTTGCCTAGGGCCCCCAAATACCCATGAAATGGCCCTGGACAAAGCAAACAGTAATATGATGAATTATGATGAATGGGGCACACTTGCCATTTTGTCGTTTCACCTAGTCCAGCCAACTGCATTGTACTGTCCATAGATCAAAGACGTTTTTTTGTTTTTTTTTTCGGGGGTGGGGTTGGGACTCAGACATGAGGTGGCAAAATTCATTAGTAATTAGTGGTTGATATGCTGAACTGAATATGCAATACATACTAATATTCTAATACTACAGTATGACCTGTATGGCTATGCATAGCACCATAAAATATCCCAGCAGTAGTCTTGCGGCTGAAACATGTAATGACATTAAGTCAAGGAAATGGCAAAATATAAATAATAATGTAAACGTACTGATATATTAAATGTTTTGATTAAAATGCACATTAGTATGAAATGAAAATGAATCCTGTTATATTTTGCAATACATTACTATTCCTGAGAAGACACTAAAGGGCTTAAATCGCTCAGGAGACTTTGCAAGACAATATCACTCAGGTGCTCATCTGTACCGGGTGAAGTCTAAGTCCAAAAAAGGGAGGAAAAAGCAGAGGCAATCTGACATTTGAGAAAAATATAAAAAGCCTTTAATTAAACATGGCAATTATGTAAAAACACAGAATTGCCATGTTTAATTAAAGGCTTTTTTATATTTTTGAAAAGAAAATAAAGGTCCGCAACACTGTTAAATGCTCCCAAATATTTTAATGGCACGACGTTTCAGACTAACCATCCATCACAGCGCATTTAACAGTGTTGCGGACCTTTACTTTCTTTTCAGTTATCTCTCTTTGGTCCAGCACCTGTGCCACTGATGTGCGTGCATTCTTTGACTTTCTCTATTATTCAATATTTTTCTCAAATCTCCTCCCTTTTTTGGACATTACTATTACTATTATATCAACCCGATGCAAAAGTTCAGTTCCGCTTATACTGTATGTAGTACTCTACTCAGCTACGCTTCTGGGGATGGTTTTGTGGCAGTGTAAGCAGAGGAACATAATCTGAAGTTTATCTCTGACACTCTCTCTTTCTCTTTCTCTCTCTCTCTCTCTCTCGTTCATGTTCCTGATGGGTGGCCTACACCAGTGAAATCAATATGGAGTAAGTAATCTCTCTCATGTCCTCTTTCAGCATTTCTAACAAGCATGTTAAAGCAACACTATTTCACGGTTTGTTCTGGTTCATTCACGCTTTCGAATAATGCTTCCATTATTGTCTTTGTGATTTAACAACTTCTAACAGTGAAAGGCATCTGTGCATGCATTCAATCAGTCAGTCAGTTCAATCAATTTGATTCAATCCACTATGCTTGCACTAAGCAGACTTACATTCTTAATGTAGAGGTGCCCTGTTTGTTCCATTGTATTCTCTCAGCTACCAAAGTGTAGGGGAGCTGAAAATGAACTCTTCCCGAGTTTCTTTCTGATCACAGTTGAGTAACACACACAAACTACCAGCAGAGGAAGACATTTACTTTCTTGTTGGTTGTGGGTGGTGTTATCAGATAGGGCTGTTTTAGAGGGCACATAAATGTACAGTAGAGTTGGCATGCATCCCCCTGCAAGATAGAGAGTAACTTTCCATCATTAAATTGGCTACTGTTTATTTTAGTGGTCCTTTTCAGTGTATCAAGTATTCTGCTCTGTTCTATTCTATTCTATTCTATTCTATTCTATTCTATTCTATTCTACAAACCCCAACTCCAAAGAAGTTGGGACACAAGGTAAATTATGAATAATAACAAAATACTGCCATTTTCAAAACGTCTGATTCTTACATTGGATGGAGAACGGTGCAAAGAAAACATATCAGCCATCAAAACTGACCAGAATTATTGTTTTATTTATTGTGAAAAATATCTTTGTAAAATCAAATTTAAGTACAGTACAGGCCAAAACTATGGACTTGCCTTCTCATTTATGCATTCTCTTTATTTTTGTGGATTTTCATTGTGTATTTTCATGCAGGGTTTCAAAACTGTGCATGAACACATGGAGAAGTACGTACTTACCAAAAAATATCATTCTAGCTGTTGTCCAACAGCAATGACAGCTGTCTATCCACCTGACGTCGACACGGCACAACTGATGGCCCCACACATTTCAATAAGCTTATTTTTGTCTATTTTCAAATAAAAATGCCCAGACAGTCATGTCAATCCTAATTGAACATTAAAGTCCTCCAATAACTCACTAGTGTAGTACTTGAATTTTGAGACCAAAAACATAATTTTAAACACTTGCCAAGCATTTTACAGACATGTTCTTGATATGATATTGAGTCACAGCCAGTTACTTGGAGAGGTCAAACCTGTGTTGGAGGGAATCTGTGGCAGGGTTTTTCACTTTTACTTTTACTTTTTGTATCACTGTTTCACCTAGATAACCAGCTATGCTGACCAAGTGACCTATTATCAGATCAAGGAAATGTCTTGTATTGCTTGTATAAATTAAAATGGACTCGAATGACTGGGTATTTTTACTTGAAAATAGACAGAAAAATAAGCTTGTTGAAACATGTGGGGCCCTCAGTTTTGCTGTGTTGACGTCACTGTTTGGCATTTTTTGATATTTTTTAAATAATTGTTTTTATTTTTTATATATTTTCATTTTTTTGTTAAGCAAATAATTATACATGTGTTCATGCACAGAAATAATGCCCTCTCTGAAATGCATTATGTTATTTAAAAAGCTACAAAAATAAAGAGAATTAATTAAATGAGAAGGCGAGTCCATACTTTTGGCCTGCACTGTAAGTCTTACATACACTCAATCATGGTGAATCAAAGGAAATTCAAAAATGTATGTAATAAGTATAGTAATTATTCCCTCTGCATCTTTAATTCTGAGTGACTCAGCCTCTCTGTGATGGTCTTGTACCTGGACACTCATATTGTCCCTCAGTACAATTCATTTTGAAATGTTCTTCTTTGTCGTTTTATCTTATTTGGATGTTTATTACATCTCACTGATCCCCGTCCCAACTTATTTCTAATTTGATAGCTGCAACACGTCTCAAATGAGTACATATGTCCCCCAAAATAATAGTTTTTTCTCGGTTTTAACACTTAATATGTTGTCTTTTCACTATTCTCCATCAAATAAATGGTTTGAATGTTTTGCCAATCATAGCATTTTGATTTTATTCACATTTTCCCACCCATCCCACATTCACCGGAGTTGGGGTTTGTATTCTATACTTTTCTATTATATGTGTATTCTATTCTATTCTATTCTATTCTATTCTATTCTATTCTATTCTATTCTATTCTATTCTATTCTATTCTATTCAAATATGTTGTTCCTGTTTTAAGGGCGTCCTATAGTGGTGAAATAAGGGATAGACAAATGCTGCAACATGGTTGATCATAATTGAATGAGCAATCATGTGGGCTTTCACTTCATTTCATACTTGAACAATTATTGATGAAGCGCAACACTGCTACAATTACTGTCAAGGTTTCAATGTGAAAGCTGACGTTTCGGTCAGTCAGACCTTGATCACAGAGGCCTCCTCCATTCTATACTTCAGGTCATACTAACAGTGCCACCCCTGTAGGAATGTGGATCTGCTGTTCTACCTCCCTGGTGGCTCCACGGTACATGGCTTCTTCATGGTCACCTTGATGGTGGAGCTAGCTGCGGTCCCAGCCATAAAGGTGAGGACACTCACATGTGTGAGGGTGTATTGTCCGCGTGTATGCTGTGAATAAATGTGTCAGAGGAAGAATTGTAAATTCGTGTGTGTGTGTGTGTGTTAGAGAGAGAGAGAGAGAGAGAGAGAGAGAGAGAGAGAGAGAGAGAGAGAGAGAGAGAGAGAGAGCGAGAGAGAGATTATTGTGTCAACGTATTATTTAAATGTTTCACTTTTTAGTTAAACTGCACATTGGAGACTGGTCAAACACAATTTCAACTTACTCAACTTACGGTATGTGCTAACGCTGTTACATAGATTTTTGACAATAAAGTAGACTTGATTGGACTTGACTTGGTGCCTTCCCTCCAGAGGTCAAAAGAAGAAGTAAAAGTTAAAAAAAAAACCACAGTTCCCTTCCAACACAAGTCATTTATTTGGGTGACCATTAGACCTGTGGTCTGTATCCTGTATCCGCTAACACTGCAGTGTTTCTCAGCAACAACACAGTCTATTTATCCCATTAGGTATGATGGAGTTAGTGGTGTAAGTAACAGCTATGTACATGTAACTTTCCCTACACCTCCATCCATGGCTGGGGTGCCCTTGAGAAAGGCACCCAACCCCACCTTACTCCACCTAACCCCACACTGCTCCAAAAACCGTACTCAATTCTCTGTCAATAATAGCTGTAAGGTTAAAAGCGGAAGCTAAGTGTCATGTAATGTATTGATGTTGTTTTTGTATTGATGTTGTTGTTTGTGTTTGTTGTTGATATGCTTGTGAATGAATAGACTGCCACAACATAACACAACACAACTAACCCAACCTCCAACCTGAACATGGTTGTCGTGGCATTGCAGGCTGTCCCTCAGGCCATCAACGGGGTCAATCAAGGTGACGTTGCCACGGTAACTGAGGCTCTGAACTCCATCAGCGTGTCCTTGGATGACGTGGTCGAAGCTCTCAAGTTGATGCACCGTGAGTGTACAGTAATTTATAATATAACATAAGATAACACAACACAACATAATATAATATGGTGGCATTTTGCAAAAAGGTACACATCTTAGTACCAGTTAAGCATTAGCAAAATGTTTAATCAGTCACCATTACGTATTGTTGTCAATATTGGTAAGCAATCAATACTAACACTAATACTAATACGGATACTAAATATATTATATTAATACAATATTAAATTAATATTAAATATTAAGTGTGTATGTGTGTCACAGATTATGTGGACCCCTCT
Source organism: Engraulis encrasicolus (assembly GCF_034702125.1). Lineage (NCBI taxonomy): Eukaryota > Metazoa > Chordata > Actinopteri > Clupeiformes > Engraulidae > Engraulis > Engraulis encrasicolus. The sequence goes on along the minus strand of NC_085859.1, from coordinate 42,125,787 downwards.
GTTTTCTATGGCATCATGAGGATCTACTTGTCAGGGTATGTAGGTAATTATTATATTATATTATACTAACCTTAGTATATCATAAAACCTTTAGGCCACAACCATCACCACTGAACTGATTGTGTTGGCCTATTTTAACTTTAGACAAGGAGCATGTCTGGGCATGTTTTATTGTTGTTTTTGCTGCTGCTGCTGCTTTACCGGCCAAATACACAGGCCACGACACGATTGAAGCGACAGATAAATCGCTTCTGTGCAGCATCAAGCGATACAAGTGATTGAAGTGACTAGAGTATGTCTGTTATAAGCAGAATGCCTCTAGCGAATCGCCTCTAGTCTCCACAATCGCTTTTGTCACGCGACTCAATACAAAGTCAATTACTTCCGCCGCTTGCCTCACTCTTGTCGCGGCCGGTGTATTTGCCCGGTTATTGTGTGCTGCCTGCACTTGTGTGTGTACCCCTGAGAAGAAGGGCGTAGTGCTTGTGCATGCGTGCATGTGCGGGGTCTTGAGATTGTTTAAGTTACATTAAAGTGATGGTTCCGGGTAGATTCACCCTAATGCCATTTGAATTGTGACATCCATCCAGTAGTCCACCCCAAGTGTTTTCTGGCTTGGGCGAACATTAGCAGAGTTACCAAGTTATTGTATTGTTATTCAGAATAGCTTGGCGGGCGTTCACAGTATCTCCAAACTTACTCCACAAAAATCACATGTCATGACACCGAACTTCTACAGTAGTACAAATATGGTCTCTACTCACAAAACGAAGCATTTTGAAGTTTGGGAATAGCCCAGGAGTTTATTATTATCAACACAAGCCGAATAGATTCTGTCCTGCTAAAGCAGTGCCAACGTCACTTACGTCACCTGACTCAAGCCCGTAAAAGTCCTCAACAAAGTTCCAGACGGGAGTATTAAAAAACGTTTTCATTGAATTGTGATTAATGCTTATATTTTCAAGTTAACACTTACAAGATATTTCAAATGTTACCTACTATAAGGATTTTCGTTATCAACACGGATGCTGAATCCACTTTTCATTGTACATAATGATGAGTTTCGTTGAGGACTTTTACGGGCTTATGGAAGTAACGGAAGTTAAAGTTTAGCATGACAGAATCTATTCGGCTCGTGTTGATAATAATAAACTCCTGTAGTCTAGTAAACCAGCACCCCCCGCTGGACGCCAAAAAATTTCGGCTGAGAGTGTCGTCTAGCCTCGCATCGGTCAAACATTTTGAACACTGTGCCCTGAGCCTGGCAAACCAATCACAACGCAGATATTTGTTTTGGATCAAAGCGGGCGGGGTTTTGAGGGAGTGACACCGAAGCTCGCAACGTTGGGAAAGCACATCAACGATAAAGATCGCTGATTGGTCAGAGCGACGGCCTATAGGCACAGGCAAGGGTTGATACACAGGTTGTTCTCATCAACAATCTTCGTATGTATCAGTGGTGTGGATTGGCACTGCCCTCACGATCCGATCCGATTCGATCACGATTCGGGAGGTAGCGATTCGATTCTACGCGATTCGATCCGATCCGATTCAATTCTACAATGCATTGCAATGCGTTACATTTCTACTGAAAGCAAAGCAAATGTTTAATCAGTCATGATGAGGTAATACAAGTAGTCAGATACTGAAGAACAATTTATTGGCTGTTTTCTGGATCAGTCTGGATCAGTCTGTATCAGTCTTGCAATGCTTTAAAGTACTTTTATTTAATTTAACATTCATTTGCTCCCGAAATATCCACGGAAGTAATTGAAACATAAAAAAATTGCCGCAGCCAACATTCTGGAACTTGCCGCATTGAATCGGAACGTCCATGACCCGCATTGGATTGGATCGCCGAATCGATCATTGTTGACACCACTAAGTATGTAAGCTGTGTCTGTAACTATATGTATGCTGCCATTTTGACCAGGACTCCCTGGCAGAAGAGACTGTAGTCTCAATGGGACAATCCTGGCTAAATAAAGGATAAATGAAAAAATGAAAAAGTATGTATTGTTCATCGGGGCCAGACTTAATTACACATCCAGTCTCACATTTAGACTGGTTTATCAGGCTAAAACTCCTGTACGTTTTTTAAACTTCCAAATGCTTCGTTTTGTGAGAAGAGACCATATTTGTACTACTGTAGAAGTTTGGTGTCATGACTCAAGACATTAGGGGGTAAGTTTGGGGTAAGTTTGGAGATACTGTGAATGCCCAATAATGCTTGTGCCAAGCTATCCTGAATAACGATACAATAACTCAGTAACTCTGCTAATGTTCGCCCAAGCCAGAAAACACTTAGGGTGAACTACTAGATGGATGTCACGGTACATGCACACAAGGACGGCACGTTACCTTCACGTCTCCGTGAGCAGTGCGAGTCCGAGAGGTTCGCAGGCTGCCTTTCACACTGCACAGTCAACGTCCACGTTCTATCCGCGGGCAGCAGCCATTCATTTTCAATGGGAGCCGTGCATTGAACGCGGACGTCCGCGCAGGAAAATAGACTCGAGTTCTATTTTCAAGGAGCAACGCGGACATGTCCGGTCGGCACGGACATGCGCCGCGCTTACACCGCGTTCATGTGTGCAAGGCATGATTTGTTTTCATGCATTAATTTCTAACAGTTTCGGACTGATAACGGACACGTTCTGTGGACGTACTGTGGATGTCTGCGCCGTTGGTGTGCATGTACCGTCATGGTTCAAATGGCATTAGGGTGAATCTACTCCGAACCATCACTTTAACCCCTTAGCGCACAGCCTATGTTATAACCTTACTGTCACCAAAAGTGTAATGGCTATGTCTTAAAGGGTTATGCCACTATTTTGGGGCTTAATACAGTTAAAATCATTGGCTGGGGTTTATAAAAGTGGTAAAGTGTTTTATTTTTCATGTTAAGCGTTGTCTTGCTTCAAGACAAGTTAAAAGAGGGAATATGTCGCTAAGCTAGTGAAAGTCAATGGATCCGTGTAGCAGGCTACAATGCTACACGGATACATTGACTTTCACTAGCTTAGCGACATATTCCCTCTTTTAACTTGTCTTAAAGCAAGACAACGCTTAACGTGAAAAATAAGACACTTTACCACCATTATAAACCCCAGCCAACGATTTTAACTGTATTAAGCCCCAAAATAGTGGCATACCCCTTTAATGTGTGGCTCTCTGTAATGTCATAGTAATGTTGTTATGATGTAGTTGAGTTTTTTCAGCAAATAATGAATAGGCCCGCTGGCGACCATATCTGCACTAAGAAGCTACAAGAAAAAAAAATACTCAGGGATGATAAGGGGGGGGGGGAATCCTACAGGCTATTTCCATAATGTCCGCCCTAACGCAGGTGGAAGGATAACCCATCGATGCCAGAGGGGCTGGTGTATGAGGGGGTGCAGATGGAGCCCCTAGAGTTCTCCGGGGGAAGTGCGGCCCAGAGCAGCCTGCTACACTGCTTTGATGAACTGCTGGGGGTCAGGCATGAAGGGAGCAGTGGTGAGATACACTAACAATCACACACATACATGCACGCACACATGCATGTACGTAGACACACACCGCTACACTGGTAATGCTCGGGGTCAGGCATGAAGGGAGCAGTGGTGAGATACACCAACGCACCTATACACACTCTCTCACACACACGCACACATGCATGTACGTAGACACAGACCGCTACACTGCTGTAATGCTCGGGGTCAGGCATGAAGGGAGCAGTGGTGAGATACACCAACACACATACGCGCACGCACAGACTCACACACACAATACAAACATACACACATATTCACACACAAAAACATTCACACACACAAATGGGCGCATGTACTCATGTACTGTATTCAGACACACACAGCTACACAGCGGCTTTGATGCTTGGGATCAAGCATGATGGAAGCAGCGATGAGACAGACAACACGAATACACACATACACACACTCTCACATACAGAGAGAGAGAGCTGCTCAGAGTCCAACATGAATGCAGCAGTGATGAGACATACCATTAACATTAACACAACCATGAACAAGAATACACACACTCTCTCTCTCTCACCAGAGGTGTCAAAAGTAAAAGTACTTTTGTGGTGTAATTACAACACTAGCACATGACATTACATAGCTGTTACACCATTTACTCCATTGAACCTAACGAGATAGATAGACTGTGTTAAAAAGCGAAAAGCGAAAGCCCATTGGGAAACTCCAACTCCCATTGTCATTGTGACACAGCACTCCACAGCACACAAGTGAACACTGCACACAACGAAATTGCATTTATGCCTCACCCGTGCAAGGGGGCAGCCCTCAGTGGCGCCCCATGGGGAGCAGTGCGGTGGGACGGTACCATGCTCAGGGTACCTCAGTCATGGAGGAGGATGGGGGAGAGCACTGGTTGATTACTCCCCCCACCAACCTGGCGGGTCGGGAGTCGAACAGGCAACCTCTGGAATGCAAGTCTGATGCCCTAATCGCTCACCCATGACTGTTGTTACTGCAAAACACTGAAAACCAAACAAGGACCCACCACAAACTTGATCCAACCAGTGCAGAGTTAGCTGATCGTAAGACAAGTACACAGGTCTACTGGTTACTCAGATAAGTTACTCGTGTTGGAAGGACACTGCGTTTCTTTTTTTTACATTTACTTTTGACACCTCTGTCTCTCTCACACACACACACACATACTGATTGTGCTTCAACAAGCTCCTCCGTGTCGAACCGATGTACCGATTTGAAAACCAATTTGTTTTCTGTCCTACTGCAAGCGCAGGGGCTTTTCTGACACGCATGAGGTGCCAGTACATGGTGCCGGCTCACACACACTTCGTGGAGGAGGTGTCACGACGGCGTCCGGGCGTGCGAGACTTCGTGCGGGAGCAGGGCGATGAGGAGCTGAGCGAGGCCTACAAGAGATGTGTCCATCGCCTGGTGGCCGTCAGGAATTACCACATCAACCTGGTGGCTCGCTACATCACCCAGCCCGCCTCACAAGCACAGGTATATAATCATAATGAATACCATGTCAATTACTATTACTACTACTACTTCTACTACTAATAATAATAATAATAATAGTTGTTTTATGTTAGTTATCTTATTGAATGAAAACATACACACAGAGTTGCCGTTCAGTCATTTTACCGAGTAACTTCAGAATAATGTATACATCCTGGTGCACCCCTCAAATGCCACCGGTTGAGACCCATACATTGTAACAATAGTCACATCAACCTGGTGGCTCGGTACATCACCCTGCCCGCCTCACAAGCACAGGTATTACTACTACTATACGACTACTATCCATTATTGACACATCAATGTGCGCTGTGGCAAGAAGGTTTGCTGTGTAGGGGGGCAAGCGCTATTCAGACATACCACAATTCATACACCAGATATGCCATAGGGTTAGGATTGGGTTATAGGGTTAGGGTAACTGCATGCACTCTCCCTGAACTGAAAAAACCTGAGCAACGTAGCACAAACCACAGTAATGACAGATTTCGGTGGGAAACGTGCAGATATCAATGTCTGAATAGTGCCATGTCTGAATAGCACCATGTAACCACTGTGTGAACTCCTCAGCGACATATCAATGTCAGGAATTTGATATGTCAGTGCGGTTTGGTAAATGTGTCAATGGCTACGGTTACATAATGTTTTTAAGTCCGATTTAATGAATGAGATTTAAATAGATCGGATTAAGAATTATTTTGCGATGTGTATACATGGCACTTTCACTTACAGTAAATGCGATTACACATCTGGGGAAAATAAAGCATTGTGATTGGACTGAGGACGCACGTGCTGAGTGAGCCAAATAAGGCGTGGGGGCGTGGTCGCCAAACCTCCGGGGAACTCTGTTTACTACTGGGACAGAAGCTAATCTTCAGCCCGAAAATGAATTCCCTCAGTGGACTCAAGGCTGAAGAAATCCCCTTTGGGTCTGGTTCTTTCAAATGCTAGTTAGCACCCTCCTAGCTTAGAAAAATGAGTGGTCAAAGGGTGATGTGGAGTAACTTTGTTGTGCTTCATTACTTCGTGGGCCACAACGTTTACAGTCGCGTAGGGACTTTAAATTAAGCAAAACTTTTATGTGAAAAGAGCACGGTCTCTTGGCGCCATAATGTGGCCAACGAGCATGCGTGGAACGACTGGATTTATTGTAATTCCGAATAAAAGGTTACATGACAGAGGAACGTGTTCAATCGGATTTAAAAGAGGAATAAACCACCCACTTTAATCGGACTTAAGTTTAAATCGGAATAAACTTAAATCCTGTTCGGTAAGTGTTTACATGATATTTTTAGAGTGGAATTAAGTTTTAATCAGATTTAAAGTGAGTTAAATCGGACTTAAGTGTCTCATGTAAACGCATAGACTGAATTCACAGTTGCATGTCATTACACCCATCAGAAACTGCGGCTGTATGGGGCGGATGCGAATGAGGACAACACGGTCTCGCAAGCGCCCACCGCCCTTGAGAAGCGCGGCACCGGTGGCTCCGGCATCATGAGCTTCCTGAAGACCGTACGTGACCGCACGCGTGCCGTTACCGATTGGTCCACCACGTCCACCGCCTCACAGTCAAAGCCAACAGAAACACAGGAGGAGCACAGTGGGCGGGTCACTGTTGGAGTGAAAAATGGAGGCAGAGTTGAAAACGGGGGTGGAGCCTCACAGAAGAACCAGGAAGAGAGTTTGTCGTTCCTTAGCTGGTTAACCTCAAAGCTCTGGCAGCTGTGAGTGAGGTTTGGCAGACACCTGGGGTGCGTTCCAATATGCGACCTTGCTTGTGGCCTCGCCCCGCCTTCGTGGAGAAAACAATAAAGTTTCCCCGCAGTCAGCCTAGCCAAAACAATTTTTGGGGGACTATTCTTCATTCACCATCCAGTTTGCAAATGAGAAACATGACTTTACAATTGAGCTTTTGCGAGATATTGAAATATAATGCTGTTGTCAGTGATGTCATCATGACATATTACTTCCTGGTACGAGGCCAGAAGGACAAGAGGATGCAAGGTCGCATATTGGAACGCACCCCTGATCAGCTCAGCAAGGGCTGCAACTGCAAGGGTGGTAAGAACAGGGGAAGTAATTGACTTTGTACAGAGGGGAAGGCGATTATACAGTACGCTGTTTTGGCCATCAAGAGGTGTTTCAGACTAGAAAGGTGTTAAAACTTTACAGTAGTTAGTTTATTGATGATCAGTATTACAGTAAAAAATAAAATCGACTAACGCCCCCCAGTGGCAACTAAACGCTGAATCCTCAGCTGAATCCTCCTCAACGCCCAGCTAGGGCTCCTCAACGGCCCCTGCGGGTATGTAGAGTCCCCAACCGTACATTTAATGTGTATACACAGAGGTAGATTGAGGAAGTGAATATCCACGTCTAGGTCGCATGTTATTCCACTTGTCACCTTACAGGTGCGTTCAGCTGCTCAGCTTCACCTGACTGCGCGACACTAGCTGCGCACAACTCAACCTCTGATTGTTGTAAACCACTGTTGGTCAAAAAAATAGCTCATGTGGTTGGCTGCCAGTGTCTTGCCCCTCCTCACAACATCGTGTTTATAAACACGGTGAACCCATGTATTGTTCTCATTGCCTGAAGTAGATCCCACTGGTGGATCGAGACATTTCTGTTTGTTTAATGAAATAAAGTGTATATTTTTGGAGCTCAAGCCCAGTGTGCGGACCACTCTATCACACAAAGTGAACATCCAGCCATTTATTCCTTCTGTTTGTTCTGTTTGTGCATCTGTGAAGGTTTTTGGAAAAGCAGGGTTTGCAAACTGTGTGTTATAAATTTGAAACTGAGTGCAAAGTTGTTTTTGTGCTATTAGTTTGGCTTATTTGGTTATCATCATGTGCATCTGTGAAGGGTCTCGGAAAAGCAGCCAAAGTTACAAAACATGTGAACAGAAAAACTGCTTACACAAAGTGCTTCCTGTTGTTAACAGAAATAGAATCACAGATGAAGATGGTCCCTGCCCATATTTGCCTTATAGGCCCAACTCACAGAATATGTTTTTGCACATTTTACTTTTTTTTCTGTAGTCTTTATTTTCTCCCTTCCTGACTATTACCTGTATTACATGTGTCTTGAAATGTCCATGTGGGCATTAACTCATTGAGTGCCAGCCATTTTCAAATTCAGACCGGGGGGTTGCAGGCTTTTTTCAACACTTGAGTGTTTTTTCAAGAGCCATAAAAAATTGAGCTCTTTGTCCACGTGAGCAACAAACATACCAACATTTTAGGCCCCACCCCCCATAAAAAAACACAACTATCTTGATATCAAGTCTTTGGCACTGTGCCATACATTCTGAAGAGACGCGTTTTCAAGTCCATGGCACTCAAAGAGCTACGTGTATTTATGTAAGCTACTTGACACCTTAATATCCCCCCTCTACTCCTCTCTACTCTATTGCCAGTGATCAGATCCAGAGGTGTCAAAAGTAAAAGTAGAAGTAGAAAAAGAAACACAATTTGCTTCCAACAGAAGTAAGTTCTCTGAGTAATCATTAGACATGTGTACTTGTCTATTTATCGCATTAGGTACAATTAAATGAATGGTGTAACAGCTACAGTATGTAATATCATGTGCTAGTATTGTACTTACTTACACCATGAAATTATGTTTACTTTTGCTTTTGACATCTCTGATCGGATCACATATTACAGTAGATAGATACTGTACAGATAGATAGATGCATGCACTACTACATAAGACCAATAGAGAGCAGCAGAGCACATGGCATTACAACCCTGACTGGTCCGTGGAACCAAGCCTAGTCCCCGTAACTTTCCTCCCCTCTGGACAGACCAGAAGGTGTGTTTTAGGCCAGACCACAGCGGCAGAGACAGCTAGCAGTAATTTTGGTGATTTGGAATTTGAAGTCTGTCTCAAGCACCTCTACTCTGTCTCCCTGCTATCACAAGACGAGGCAGATACAAATCTCTGATTAGTTCAGCATACACTAGTCATTAGCTAAACAGCTACAAGGCCTGATTTTAGTTGGCTTGAGGGTTTTGGTTAACGAAAAAAAGGATAGTGTTCCTCAGGGAAGCTGACAGGGGAGGACAAAGGGGTCAGTTGTCCTGGGCCCAGGGCCATATGAGGCCCAAAATTGGGTCCTCATTACATTGCATGTATTGGATCGAAGGCCCTTTCAAATGACTTTGTCCCGGGCCCGGTAAAAGCTGTCAGCGTCTCTGGTGTGCCCAGAGAGAGACACGGGGGGGTGATGGAATTTGGTGAAATCCAGTTGGACTTTGTTTATTGTTTCCAAATGCATGCCCTTAAATCAAAGGCAAACACTAATCTTAAGCACAGCAGAGGCAGAGTCAAAACAGATGGCTCATCATTAATAGGCTGCATCTGTTGGCAATCCTCACAATCATCAACAACACAGAGACCATCAAGAGTCCACCCATGTGTTATTTATGTATTTATTTATTTATTATTCATTTTGTTCTTCGTCTTTTTTGTCTTCTTTTGTTTTAATTCTCAGTCTATTTTCGGTCTGAATGTTTCTTCATCTTTTATTTGCTAATTTATAAACCATAACCTCATTAACCAAAAGCTAAATAACGAATTATAAAAGCACACATGTACGTCGGAAGATTCATCCAGGTGACGCGCAGTCACGAGCGGGTAAGGTCAGAGTCCAGTATGGACACGGGTGGTTCGGACGTAAGCACTTTGGTTCCGAACCTAACTGCCTCAGTCACTTGAGCCAAGGCCATCAACCACACTTTCAATGATCCACCAGACCCGTAATACAATGACACACAGAAGGATGCCAAGAGAGAGAGAAATACACACACATTCACTGTACGATGACACAGGACAAGGATGCCTGTGGGGATGGTGAGAGTTTGAGTAAATGTGAAAACAACTGCCAAACACTGTTGTGGAGTAGAATAAAAGATAAATGAAAATGCTACTTTAGCAATGCTTGACCAAGCAGTTTGTCGAAGCAGTGTAGCTGTGTGTGTCTATGTGTGAGTGTGTGTGTGTGTGTGTTGGCAGTTCACATGCGCTTGTGTGTGTGCGTGTGTGTTCGTGTGTGTGTGTGTTCATTGGTGACAGGAGCCTACTTCATATCAGAGATAACAGCCCACCTACAGGCGCTTATCTAAATGGGAAGATCGCCATAGAGGTCTCTTTAGGTCTTCCACACTCAGGCTTTCCCTTTCTGTTACTCTCCCACCCCTCTCTCCCGTCATTCTCTCTATCCGTTTCTCTATGTCTCTTACACACACACGCACACACAAATGCGCGCAAATACACACACAATCTTTCTTTCTCCTCTCTCTCTCTCTCTCTTTCTCTCTCTCTCTCTCTCTCTCTCTCTTTCTCTCTCTCTCTCTCTCTCTCTCTCTCTTTTTTTCACACACACGCACACACACACATAAATGTTGACTGTGCAGCAAATACTCTGTCAGGCTATCCATTGCTACCTCCATCCATCGGTTATCAAAAGATTCCCCCACACATCCATCTCCGATGCGCAGCACACACGGATCCCAGCCCACACTCCTCCCACCCGCTCCTTTGCTACTTCCTGGACCGAAACTGCAATGGAACAGATCCGGGAGATACTGTGCCGTACAGTACAGGCCAGATATACTCTCATCTATGAGCTACTCTTCACCTTGCTGTGACCATTCTGGAGCTGCCTTCTCATTACAATAATGACCTAGGGCCTCCACAGATAAGATAGGGGTGTGTGTGTGTGTGTGTGTGTGTGTGTGTGTGTGTGTGTGTGTGTGTGTGTGTGTGTGTGTGTGTGTGTGTGTGTGTGTGTGTGTGTGTGTGTGTGTGTGTGTGTGTGTGTGTGTGAGAGCG
>NC_085859.1:42107425-42109925 GCF_034702125.1 Engraulis encrasicolus | reverse complement strand
ATATCGGTCAATATCGGTATCGGATTTTTGACCTATCAAAACCGATATAATAATGCTTGAATTACTGTACACTTTTCTCCTTAATTATTTTTCTATTTTGCACAGACAATGTTAATATTTGGAAAGCTTTGTTGCATTCGAGAATGCATCTAGTGGGGCATTACAATACAATTAAGCATATTTTGTTCCACAACAGCAGATTTGTAATATTACCTAAAATTTGTTATGAGGAAAAATAACCCACATATATCGGCATCGGTATCGGCCGATATCGGAATCGAAAATTGAGAGTTGGACAATATCGGCATATCGGATATCGGCAAAAGAGCCAATATCGGACATCTCTAATTGCAAGGCTACCGGTTGACATCAAGCTACATAAACACTCAGCTCTCGCCTCTGGTTTCAACCACATCTGAGTAACCTCACAACACACCTGACACACACTCAGCAACACACACAACACACAACTCAGAAAAAACACACCCTCTTTACTGCAGGACACCAAATACCCAAACGCCCCCCTTAGTATTAAAAAATTAAGGCCCACGGTATGCTTGCTGCAGGATACACATGCACGGGCACGATTCGTGCATGAACGCGTTAACATGCGTATTCATGTCAATTTCCCGTGCGACTGCGTCCATACACGTGCGTAGGTGCGATATCTTCAAACTCGCTGGGGGCAATTGTAAGAAAGACTGCACAGTTCCATGCGAGTGCTTCCAGTGAAAACGACGATGACGGCAACTCATTGAGCTTATTCGAAATTAAAAATATTTATTATAGCTATATTATCATACTTCTACATTGCACTTTGAAAAAGGAGCATGCAAATGTAGGAGCAGTAGCAGTAGCAGTCCTTCTTGTCTTGCTTTCCTTACTTATTTCCGGATCGCAATGCTGCTCTCTCTGCACCCTGGATGATACTGCCAGTATTTTGAGTGTTGGTCTACTGCTTTTAAAGCAAGTATGTGCAGTCGGTTGCTCGTGGTGACGCGCATAATTTACGGCTCACCTCACAGCAAGTGTACCGAGGGCCTACAAGGACTAATGCCGCCTAATGACAATGACAACTTCTCGACTTAGTTAGCAATGACTATGTCAAGAAACGCACCGCTGGGCTGATGATTGGACTTATACGGCAAAAACTGCCAAACCATTTGTAAACTCTGTTAAAATTAAATTGTTTAAACGTTTCTCTCCGTCCTCAGCTGTCCCTCTCTCTGACTCTTCCTGGCTGAGCTCCAATGGCCTGGGCTGGTAACACCAGTGGCCTGGGCTGAAGGGCAAGGAGCAGCAAGAGGGAACACAAAATGGCAACACCAGTGGCTGGTGCTGAGGGAGGTTAAAGGAACTTCTCAGACTTCTCTGGACCTAACCAGTTAGCAACTTACTTTGTTCCCAATGGGAAATTGCATCGCAACCAAGTATTTTGCTAACTTGGTTAGCAATGGCAAAGTCAAGAATTGCACCCCTGGGATAATGATTGGACCTACTGAGTATGCGACAACAACTGTCTATCTTCTGCCAAACCATTTGTAAACTCTGTTGAAATTAAATCATTTAATTAATCATTTAATACTTTTTCTCCGTCCTCAGCTGTCCCTCTCTCTGAGTCTTCCTGGCTGAGCTCCAATGGCCTGGGCTGGTAACTCCAGTGGCCTGGGCTGGGGGGCAAGGAGCAGCAGGAGGGCAGAGAACACAAAATGGCAACACCAGTGGCTGGTGTTGAGGGAGGTTAAAGGAGCAGCAGGAGGCAGGGCTGGACTGGGGGAGAAATAGGGCCCGGGCACGTTTGGCTTAAAGGGGCCCTTCATAATTAGCGGCGCAGAATTGATTTAAAAGATATAGATTTTTTAACACTTCTGAAAATAGGGGTCCACGAGGGTGCAGGGCCCACCGGGAAAATGCCCAGTATGCCAGAGGGCCAGTCCAGCCCTGGCAGGAGGGCAGGGAACACAAAAGGGAACACCAGTGGCTGGTGCAGAGGGAGGTTAAAGGGGCACGGGCTACGTGCGCACGGAGAGTAGTCTGTCTGTCTGGGCAGAGTCTTGGGTGTAGCAGCAAATGAATGAAGCCAACTGGAACCATAGCCTCTTCCTACTGTACACAGACACACAGACAATGACAGAAAGACAGACAGGCACACACAAATAAAACACACACATGTAAGCGTGCATGTGTCCGTACAGCTACGCACACACACACACACACACACACACGTGGGCATTCACACTCACAAACATGCACACATACACACACACACACACACACACACACACACACACGGATACACACACACGGATACACACACACACACACACACACACACACACACACATGGAAATATGAACAGATAAAAAAACTGACATCAGAGATGACTCACAGAAATTGGGTAATGGCAGAATGGTAAAGGGTCAAACAAGAGGCACACACACACACACACACACACACAGAAAAAAGAGAATACACAATGTCAACAAACAAACACAAGCAC
>NC_085859.1:42092425-42102425 GCF_034702125.1 Engraulis encrasicolus | reverse complement strand
ATCACTAGTTTAGGATGTACTATTGAAGTATTAAGTGGGCTAATTTCAGTCTATTCAATTGTTAAGCTGTTTATTATACACACAACATATTCAAGTCCCACTGGTCATTTATAGACATTTGTGTTTTGCTGATTTTATAGGAAAGTGTGAGATGGATTTTTTTTTGTGATGTATTTTTTTTGTCTGTGTGCAAAAGTGTGTAAATAGCTTTATGTAAAAGCTGCAACTGGTGGTGGTACTGTAAATTGTTACAAAAATATGCATTAAAAAAATCTTGTTACTGGAATCACATCTTCCAATCTGCCCCCCTACAAACCCCTTTATTCTTAGATAAAGGCCCTTGTTATACATTTTGCGGTCATCAGAATCACAATGACCAAGTCATAAAATATTCCTAAAGACTCTATGTAATATCATATTAGAGTAGTACAATCAGTGCCGCTGATAGCTTTTGCGGAGCCTAGGACAAAGCAATCTTAAATGGCCCCCTACCCAATACATGCAATGTAACGGAGACCCAAATCTGTGCCCCCTTATCTCCCTGGGCCTGTGACAACATAACCGTTTGTCCCCCACCCCCACCCACCTGTCATTGGGCCTAAAAGTACAATGGTGCTCATTATGATATGATATTATGATATGATATTATGATATATGATGTTATGATAACAGTTTTCAGTAACTCATTGAGTTTATGCTACCTTTTACAGTATGTTGTTCAATCACCTGAGCAGTGATTGAGTAATTGTTACGGATTTTATAGCCTGCACCGGATATTCAGCAGTAAAACCTTCAGAGTCATACTGCAGCTAGTATCAGTCATAATACAGCTGGCTCTGTGTACAGTTCTTCACTTATTACACATTAAGAGTGAGATATCTTGCCATTTCCCTGAAATACCACAACGATCAGATAAGCGCTCACCTTGTAAATCACTTGTCAATCTATTCAGCAGGGTGTGAGCATTTATCTTTATTTTCTCAGAATGGTTGCCTGTTATAACCTAGAAACCGCAGCCTATTTCCGCAAGCCAGGCAGATAGATATATAAATGTCAAGGGCAGTTGGATGCACAAAGGGATGATATCTCTGTGGTTTGTCCTCGGGCCAGTGCTAGCAGTTGCGTTAAAACGCTTCCTGAGTTGTCATAATCTATTCTAGGTCAAACTTAGTGACCCCTGTTCACAGTGTGCAGTGTCTGACACTGAGTTCCCCTCATGGGTTAGGAAAACATTCATTTACCACGGAGATCTACACAATTACCGCATGTCCTGCCACATTGTTTCATCAGAGGCATACACCAAAGACAACAATGACAGTATGAATTCAAATGCTTCTGCGTATAGCTAGCCTGATTATCATCGACTTTCAAATCTCGATTCGAGACTTTAAGTAACGCTGGCGAAGGTGTTGCGTCACTAGGAGGGCATAGACTGCCTAGCGCATAGCATGACATCATCTTTACCACATATTACCATGATGCCTGCAGAAGCTGGAGACACAGATTTCAAGTGACTCTTACACATTCTATAGTCATGTGAATTTACCTACATTTAAATGAAAGCCATATTTTAATAAATATCTGAATTCAAGTAATGTTTTTTTCCAGCCTTATAATGATTTTGAGGGTACATACATAGTAGATACATAGGGGTGCGCGGTATGGAAGGTATAATATTGTGCACGGTATTTTTTCCCCCAAGGTATGGATTTTGTCCATACCGCTCTACCGCCATAGCGCATTGCGTCCTGCAGATGGCAGTAATAGACAACGTTTTGAACATCCACCGACTGTCTCTCGTAGTAGCAAAAGAATATGTGGTTGTAGAACAGAAGCACAATTAGGCCTACATTTAAGCTTTAAGTGTAAATGTATAGTGTAGTGAACTATTGTTTTAAACTGTATGTGATTTCGATTCTGGTCTCCACAATGTAATGTACAGTGGTGTGTGAAAAGCAAGTTAGCAAGCTAACAGCCCAAGTCATTCATGTCAATGCTGGTGTCTGACAACAGAAATGTGCTAAATGTATGTGCAACCGGTTGCTTTACATTTGCGCCAGCCTTATTGTATGTTACTGTGTCCAGGTGAGATAATATCATTCACCATATCTGGCTGGGTGTTAGTAACTTAGATGACTGTTGTTCACTGTTTAAAATGTGACACAGCTATTTTGCTAACGTTAGCACGCTAACTACTGCTGCAGTGATAGCTGCCATTTAAATGCATTAGTTCTACAATGCATTCATTGCTAGCTGCCTCATGTGAAAGTTCGTTTTTTGAAAAAACTTTAACAATAACAGCTGAACCATTAGGCTTGGCATAATCACAGATGCAAGCACACATTTCCAAATTACCCCCAGCAACTCCAGAAATAGAAAAAAAGGCCAAATTAACGATTTATTGGATAAAATCCATGTTCAGTTTGACACCCCTCCCTTCCCTAGTTTAACCCCTTCCAGACTTGGTGAAATTGACAGTGTTGTAGCCTATTGCATTGCATTGCATTGCAAAATGCATTTTACATAGTTTTTGTTTGTTTTCAAAAGATTTGAATAGCAAGAATTCACACACATTCCAAAAATGCAAATGTTTAAAAAATGCAAATGCAAAAGTAAAAAAAAAAGGTGTTTTGTACATTTTGCGACGGAATGCTTAAATTTTACACAAATGTAAAATACCGTGATATATACCGTGATATATACCGTGGCTAAAATTATACAGAGGTATACATTTTTGGCCATACCGCCCACCCCTAGTAGATACATAGTCCAGTAAAGTAGGAGGTGTTCTGATAAGGTGCCTTGTGGTCACCGAGTGTGCACAGACATCTTGGCGTGCAGGTGCTGAAGCGGGGTGTTGGGGGCATGTTGAACTTCAGGCTGCCTTAAGGCGGATTCATACTTGGCGTGACTGGCGCTACCCTCCTTCATACCTCACCCGCGACGATGGCGCGCGCCGTCACGTGACCCAATGTCGTGCACAAGAGGATTTTTCTAACTTGGCGCGCGCCAAAGCGGAAACAGCTGACAGAAACAACAGGAAGAATGAGCAGGATCAACGAGGAAGAGAGAGAGGTGACCGAGTGGGTCAGGCTGCCAGTGTGCTCTTTTTTGTACTTTGTATATAGCCTAGCCTATATATTTTTTTATTCTTCGTATTTCACACTTATTTGAAACATGTGCGTCAATTTGCGTCAAATTGGCAATAAACCTCCTCAGAACTACAACCTGTGTTTGGTTATCTATTCCTTTGTGACACAGACGGCAAACCAACCCGTCAAAATGTTAAATGTGAAATGAGATATGGCGAAAATAAGCCGATATTAATTTCTCGTGGGGTTGTTGTGAGACACTGTTTATGAGCTCACTTGTTAAATGTTATGGCAAGACAATGGCTGCGTCCCTGAGGAAAAAAAGCCAACATGAATTTCTCGTGGGGTTGTTGTGAGACAATAGCCTTAGTCTCACTGCAGGGCCAGCCCCGGGCTGGCCCGGACAAAAGGGGGCTGACGGTGATCTCATCAAAAGGGGGCTAGGTGCTAAAGATGGCCGCCGGGCCAGGTTGTGGGGCTAAGGGCCGCTTTCCCTGGCCCGTCGAATTCGATGGGCCAGCAAGCACCGCCGAGGCTCGGAGGCGGGGTCAACCTCGGGCGATATAGCCCACGTGCGATATAGCCTACCAGACCTTCGGCGATAATAGCGCAAAAGCTAAATAAGCCGACATAAATGTCATGTGTGAGTATTTGTGAGACACTTTTTATTGGTGTCCAGTGGAAAGCATGCCAAATCACGATAATGGCACAAGAGTTGGCGGCTAAAAGCAGAAAAAAGCCGACATGACTTAGCTATGACATCCCAAGTTTAAGTGTAGTGGTGCCCATGATGCCCTGATAACAACAAAAAAGTTATGTTGGCTAAATAACTTTAAAAACACAAACAGAAGTGCCAACGTTGCATCTTATGAAATTATGCCATAAGAAAGCCAAACACCCCAAACTAATAATTTGCCCAGAATTTAGCGATAAGTCCCCCATGCAGCCACATTATTACACAGTAAAGCACAGCTGTTATTGACTTAGGCCTATTTAAAATCATCCTCACTCTGCTGCCCTAGTGTCTCATGTTTTGCAGACATACTAAACCATAGGCATACGTTTTGCAGACATGTGCCATAGTGCGCACACTTAGAATTCCCTGCAGGACACACACCGATGTTATGCAGATTGAACGACTTGTAGGCTACGCTACTTCCGTGGCTACTTTAATAAATAGTCGCTATTCCCCTGGCTCATCATTTTCTATAGCAGCTGATGAAGATGCTATGTCTCCGGGATTTGGTCTCTTTTCACATGGTAACTTATTCAATTACCTGCACATTCACCATGAATAGACAGGTGGCACGCCGCAACGAGGGGGTGTGTCGCTATGTCCGGGGCTCATAATTTTCTATAGCAACTGATGAAGGTGCTATGTCTCCGGGATTTGGTCTCCTTTCACATGGTAACTTATTCAATTACCTGCACATTCATGTCTCGCTATGTCCGGGGCTCATGCTTCTGTGCGCTATTGGGGGGGATTAACTGGGCATGTTCGCACGTCTCCTTCTGTTCACTCTCTCAGTTGTCGAGCTGCTCGTATTTTCATGCGTCTTTGTCTTCTTAACATGCGCTGCGTCCCATACAGCTTCTGAATCGACAACTTTGCCATGTAATAAAACTGTTCTTGAAAGGCAAGCCATTTTCTTTGCAGTTCTTGTCGTCTTTGTCCGTAGGCTACGAGCCAAACGGCGACCTGCTCCAGCAGAGTTTGCTCCATTTTCTTCTCCTTCTTTGTCGTTGTTCTGTTGTTGTCCTTCTGTGATTTGGGGCGAAAGTGGGCTGTGCCCGACTGACGTTTCACAAACAAGGCGTGTACCTGAATGTGCCTGGGGTCGGCTATGAGTCCGATCAGGCAAAAAATGGCCCGGGGCCGGCAGCTCCGAGCCGGCCACTCTCCTGAGCCCCGGGCGGCCCCGGGCCGCTGAAGCGCGGCTAATGAGACCAAGGCTACTGTGAGCTCGCTTATAGGCCTATGTAAAATAGCCTACATTGGCTACGTGCCAGGCGAAAATAAGCCGACATTAATTTCTCGTGGGGTTGTTTTGAGACACTGTATGACAGTTTCAATAGCCCATAGGCTTCTGCCATCGCGCCATTTTTTTGTTTGTTCTAGACTTCATGTGTAGGCCTATGTTTTAATATGAATACTGGGCAGGTAGGATGTGTGAACGAGGGAGTGTGACGACAAGACCGACAGGCATATTTTTCCAGTTGCCAGGATCCTGAGTGTACAAGCAAGTCTCTCTTCCAAACTGACAGGGCTGCGGTGTGTGCGACTGTGTTTAATGAAGGGTTTTATGCGACGAGTCAACTCGTCGAAACGGTGAACTGTCATTCTGAAGTAGCCAAAGTGCTTCTCCTCATCAATTTGTCTCATTGGCAGAACAAGGAGAAAGAACTCGCCATCTCCTCTCTGTTCTAGTGCAAAGGACGAACATTCCACCGTTTCTTCTGTTTTTGCCTCCTCCTCGCTCTGCGACGCATATACCGTTCTATATTCAATACGATTTCATTTCGTAGCTGGCACACTTCCACTAGCAACTCACGTGACAGCACTGCTGGCATTGTGTATGCTTTCTTCGTTCCTCGCGCGGTTCTTGCCGGCCTTCAGTTCTTCTCCTTTTCTCAACAGTGACGCCCGCTGGTCTGGAGAGAATTGCATTTGTGGCGCAACTGGCGTTTATAAGTATGAATAGTCTGGCGCAAGTGATGACGTCATTAATGGTTCTCGCGCCAAAGTGCGCACGTGAAGTATGCAGAGCCCTTTAGGCTATAGAGGCTACATTATATTGGGGCTTATTGTCATATGCTTTTGATAAAGCATTTGTATGGACCATTGCCCTTTCAAAAAGGGTATTTTTGTCCAGTAGAGCAAAGGGGCAGGTGTTTTAGCACCACCTTGTCCCAATATGTGCACGGCATGCCTATCCTTGTGGTAATCATAAAAAACATGAAGAGTGGAGGTGCAAAACACACACCAGAAACAGAGGTGCTGGCAACTAGTAAAACACTTGCAGAAGGAGAGAAGTGCCGCACACTCTTGAGTTAAACAGTTTTTTAATGTGACAGTCGGCCTTCCTCAGGTCTTATCACAACAAACATGAAAAAAGTGTCTCAAAGCTGACTGGGTACGGGACTCACAAAAACTAGGGTGTTTCGTCCGGACGTGCCTTCGTCACTAGTGAAGCGCGTCCTCGTTGCCGAACTGCGGTGGGCACTGCACTGGGACTCACTAGTTTCAGGCCATTTCAAACAAGTGATTTAGGGTTACGGTTAGGGTTAGGGTTAAGGTTAGGTTTAGGGTTAAGCTAGATTTATGCTTCGGATGCACAGCCTCTAAGTCCGTCCGTTTTCTGTCTGTGCAAGTCCACGCCCCCCACGCAGAGGCTCTATAGGCACGTATACCGCCTCCAGACGAAACACCCTAGAATTCCATTGCCCCGGTATGGTGAGATGGCCCTGCACATGTACTGTGTTCTCAGCAGCAGTTTCTGGTTGGACTCAACAAACATTATGAGGGCTTTTTATGTGCAAAGAAGAGGATATTTTATTTCATTTGAAAATAGGCATGGGCCCAATTCCAGTGCAGATTTACTACACAGACTCATTTTTAAAAAAGCCCTTCATCAGGTACAGGTACTTTGATTTTAAAGCTTGGGGAACGAAGCCCAATTTTTGATGAGAAGCAACTTCTCTCAATGAGGTTTTTTTAAGTGCAGTTTTTTAGTAGTCTTCAATGAATGCCCAGAAAAGTCAAGCACAAAGAGTTCAATAAAGTAAATTAAGATGTGGTTGGCTGTTTATTGTCCAAAGTGGGAAATGATATTGTGTCAGGTTAGCACCAAATCACTATTAGCTTTCCAGAGTTTATACACCAACAAGGATGCACACAGACATTAAATACGTTGATTAAAGGCTGTTAACATGTAATCCTACAATAATGTTAATTGTAAGGCAACTATAATAATTATATTTGTTCACACTGGCCAACAATAATGCCACTGCCTTTGAGCCTCAGCAAAAATAATCTGAAAATCAGTCTAAAAATGATCCCAAAAACAATTGTGTTGATTCAGTGTGTCCCTGTTAACATTGCAATCTCCTTTTAGCAGTGGAGAAAATTACTTTACATTCGGCAGGTGCTTTTTTACAAAGCATGGTGCAAATGCATAGTGGGGTAGTAGGGGTTAAGTAGAGTAGACAGACATACAGTACACACGCCCACATACCCCAAGCACAACATGCCATATAGTCTACCCTGGGTCTGGGCCAGCTCAGAAATCACTGCAGTTAATAGTCACGAAAGAGGAGAGTCTTTAGGCTACTTGCTTCTCAAAGGGTGAGGGAGATGACCCTATAGTCTGTAGCTTCTGGAAGTTTGTTCCACAACTGAGGAACACTGACCGAGAACAGCTTTGACAGGGATCGCTTAGAGCGAGCAGAGGGCACGGTCAGCTAGACGGTTTTTGTTGGAGGAGCGCAGTTCCCTGGCAGGAACATGTTAATCGTTAAGCGAAACCACTAATGTCACCCATATTTATAACTCTTGCCAATTTATTCTTACACGCAGATGCACTAAAACCTTCAGGAATGAGCCTGTTTGCCAAACATGATCCATTAAAAACAGCCTATGCTGTCCAGGAACGCTCCCTATTTTTTTCCTCAAACACAGATGCACGAAATTCTACAATTAGTGGCCTGTTTGGCCAAACATGATGCTTTAAAAATGATCTATTGTCCAGGGCAGTCAAGATATCGTGTCTGGCCAGACCCAACACACATGTTCTTCACAGCATGGGCCTTCTGAGTCAGTTACTTAAGGTGCGAGCCACACGGGAATGTTTTTCTGCCAATGACAACGTTCCCCTGCTAGCCATATGAAATCTTGTGAAATCGGCGTTATGGGTAGCCCAAAACGAGTTTTTTTGGATAATGGGAGTGCGAAAATCGAGTAATGCAGGCTTTTGCGTTGCCATTGTTCCAGCCGAAACGGATTTGTTTACATCTGCGTTACAAACAGTGAGGTATCCTCACAGTGACCACTTTGCGCACAACATTAATTCCATGCACAATGACATCATCAGACAACTGTTTGTGTGGACTGTGGAGGCTCTCTTTCATTTCTACCACGTCAATATTTTACGTTTTAAACTGCCCTGTGTGGGTCACTCGTGTTCAAAATCCCCAGTCATTATTTTAATGGGGCTGTGTATGTTAGGCTATCTGACCAAACAAAAACCCTGACAAACACGAAGCAAAGCTTCATATTATCTTTTAACAGCGCACCCAAACAGTTATCAGCAATGCATATGTCTTTAGAGACTAGTTGAAACAGGCTTAATGGGCAAAAAAGAGGAGGAGACAGAAGCGTGTGTGTGAGCGCACGGCAGCCTCCACAGAGGAGGGAGAAAAACCTGCCCGATATTGCTCTTCAACACCTTAGTTTAAACTTCTCAAATTAAAAAAGCAGCATAAAGTGTAGATAACACAATCAACAGGTGCCTAGATGGCAATGATTCGCTACTCTAGTCACTCTACAAGCTACACAAGGTGCCACATGCGCAAAGCTGGTAGCCTATTTTTCCACGTAGCACTCAGCATAATGAAAAATAACTATAACTATGGTTTTGAAAATAATTCGGCTAGCAGCAAATGCTAGTGCACATGTTAGGAGAAGAAATTCCCTTAGTAGGCCCAACATGCTCCTCCTGCATCCAAAACATCATAACTAATGAAAGGAGTAAAGACATCAGACTTACATAAACTTCATGAGGGACAACCGTAAACTCATTGGTGATTGTTCTAATGTCTTCCAAAATATTCCAGAGGCTGCAGCATGCATACTTAGCCTATTCTTATAAGAGCAACTTTGTCACGAAGCATGGCGCTAAGCAGCATGATTCAACACAGGCTGTTGTTTTATCTAACTTGTCTATGTGGCATCTGGTAGCCTAATGTTCAATTATGCAGCTTGTACATTCTGATATTCTGAACCTGCTATATTTACACGCTTGCGGAGAGTAAAGCGCATAACGAAACCATCTTTCGCTTTTTACAAGGGGGGGGAGCGACGACGCTATTTTTGGTTAAACTATCCTACGCTTAAAATGGACTGAACTTCGGAATGGAAGATGCTAGAAATGTACCGTTTTTAGTAATAAAAAGCTCAGATCTTCATCTGTCTGTAGATCTAAAACAAAATATGCTGTGTCTGTTCAAAAAATTCTAAACTTTACTGGCACTGTCTGAGACTGGTGTAACGTCCCATACAAAACCTGCTGGCTGTAGGCTATTCAATATTAATAACGCACCGACCTGTTGCGCATAAAACAAATGTCAGGAGGGGTAACCTCGACATTAATCAGATAGTCGGGAAATTTAATTTGATAGGTCTACAAATAACCTAGTTCTGAATCTCATCTAGCCTACTTGCTGCATCCACTGAACAGAAGTGTAGGCTACCCTGCTTGACAGGTCATTTGCATGATAAGAGTATAGGCAATCACGGGCCATTAGCGAATACTTTGTTCTCAACAACTTCACATTAAGAAATTAAAGTACTAACGTCAGTTCTGGCCAGGCCATGGTAGTCAAGAAGCTTGCTGCCCTCCCCTTCATCTAATTAATTCCTAATTGATCCAGGTGCATTCCCTCAGCTGATAATCTTTCTTCCCTAGCAATTGGCCACACGGCTTCGGCACGCCTTTTAAATTCTATCCACTTCCTCTCAACTGTATGCTGCTCGGTTTTTGCTACCCACCACCTCCCCTGCTCCACCTTGTCGTGTATGATGATGACATGTTCTCTTGTCACGTCGCTTGGCTCTGTTCATGGGGGGTTATCTCTCGCCCTGTCCTGCTGGGGTGAGAATTCCCTAAACTGCTGCTGCCCCCTGACTAAAT
>NC_085859.1:42064925-42079925 GCF_034702125.1 Engraulis encrasicolus | reverse complement strand
TTTACAAAAAAGGTGTATCCTCTCATAAGCCAAGCATGGTAGTGGGACTGACATGGTTTGGGGATGCATGAATGCTGTCAACATTGGCAATCTGAAATACACCTAAAAGAAACATGCATGTCAACATGCACTGTGACTACTGAAGCAGATCATGATATTCTCCATAGGATTGCATTCAAATCTCACACCAATCTATTTAAGCCAGATGCAGACTCAAAATGTAAAAGTTCAATGCAAAGAAAGGTTGAAACGCACACTGATGACCTCCCTTGTCATCCCTTTTCATTTCGTTTCATTTCGAGACGATTCGAGCCAACATAGCCCCTTCTCTACCGGGTTTTAATCTGGGGTGTACTCACTTTTGTGAGTACATGTTCAAACATTAATGGCTGTATTTTGTTTTTTTCTGAGTGAACAAGACATTTAAGCGGTTAAATATGTTGTTAAAAGGTCACTAATCATTGTGTCAAAGTTACATTTCTGTAATGCTTTCCTATGAAAAGATATACTCAAAAATCTGCAAAACTGTGAGGGGTGTATTCACTTTCGTGATATACTGTATGTGCAACCTCGGTGTGCGTGTGTGTGTGTGTGTGCGTGTGTGTGTGTGTGTGTGCGTGCGTGCGTGCGTGCGTGCGTGCGTGCGTGCGTGCGTGCGTGCGTGCGTGCATCTGTCTCTGTGTGTTTCTTTATTTGTGTGTGTGTATTTGTGTGTGTTGGTTTTGGGGTCGAGTTTATATGGGAATTCTTAGTTGGTGTGTTGGACGAGTTGTTGGGTGAGTGGTGGTGGAGATGGCCACCCCCAAATACAGTGACCAGTGATCATGAAAACCGGGTCTGTGGCCAGTGGTGTAGTCTACTTTTTTATGGTGGGTATACTGTATATTTGAGCATTTTTTGAAGTGGGTATGCTGTATATATTTGTGCTATTCAAAACAATGGAGCAATCAATTTTAAGTGGGTATACTGAAATCCCTGAAATGTAGAAGTGGGTATACTCCGTATACCCGCGTACTACGTAGACTACACCACTGTCTGTGGCCCAGCTGTGGCTTAGTCGGCTGGGCACTGGACCGCTACACGGGCTACAAGGTTCCCGATCCTTCCCCTGTCTCTCTCCCTCCCACTCTTCATTGTCTTGTCTAAATAAAGTTGAAACTTAAAAAAAATATTTTTAAAAATGTCTCTGTCCAATCAAGGATGGGCTTTCACACCAGTGATGGGTCGCTTTCAAGGGAGACTGAAAATATGTGTGTGAGGAACGGAGAGCTGGTAGAGAAGCAAAACGAGGGATGGGGTGTCGAGGGGAGATGGAGAGGAGAGGAAGAGAAAATAAATGAAGTGAGAGCAATGGGGGGGGGAGTTAAGTTGGGAAATAAAACAATGTGGCAGCAGGCAACAAGCAAAATCAGGGAAGGGGTCAAGAAGAGAGGAGAAGAGAAGAGAAGAGAAGAGAAGAGAAGAGAAGAGAAGAGAAGAGAAGAGAAGAGAAGAGAAGAGAAGAGAAGAGAAGAGAAGAGAAGAGAAGAGAAGAGGAGAGGAGCAAGTGTAGAGTTGGGCAGGAAGCAGGAAGTCGAGGAGTGAAGATAATGCGGTGGCAGCAGGCAACATTGGACAAGGGGAGGAGAGAGGAGAAGAGAATGAGAGGAGAGTAGTGTGGGAGGGGAGGAGAGGAGTGTGGGAACAGAGGAGGGGAGGATGGAAGGAGTGGTGTTGAGGAGAGGAGAGGAGGAGGGGGGACAAGACGTTGGGCATAGGAGAGGAGAGGTGTAGATGAGAGGAGAGGAGTTGTGCAAGAAAAGGGGGGGGGGGGCAATGTGGTGGAGGCAGATGTGGTGGAGACAGGAGGCAGATAAGAGTTGTGCAAGAAAAAGGGGGGGGTGTAAAAACAATGTGGTGGAGGCAGAGTATAGAGGGGAGGAGCGGAGAGGAGAGGAGAGGAGGAGAAGGTGAACGGAGAGGAGAGGAGAGGAGGAGAAGGTGAACGGAGAGGAGAGGAGAGGAGTTGTGCAAGAAAAGGGGGGGGGGCAAAAGCAATGTGTTGTCGGCAGAGAAGTATAGAGGAGAGGAGAAGGGGAGAGGGAGGGGAGAGGAGAGTATAGGAGAGGAGAGAAGTAGGGGAGAGGAGAGGAGAGGAGGAACGGAGAGGAGTGGAGAAGAGAGGAGAGGAGAGGAGTGGAGAAGAGAGGAGAGGAGAAGAGAGGAGAGGAGTGGAGTGGAGGGGAGAGAAGCTGTGCGAGGAAAAGAAAGGGGTTGGGTAAAAACAATGTGGTGGCGGCAGGCAACAGCGAACAAGGGTACAGGAAATGAGGTCAAATGAGGAGGAAGTCCAGCGGCTTCCTGTGCAAGTTGTGGCTGATTAGCCCTGATGAGGGGGCCTGCTCCCAGAGGCAGGTGCTCACGTGTGTACGTGTGTGTGTGTGTGTGTGTGTGTGTGTGTGTGTGTGTGTGTGTGTGTGTGTGTGTGTGTGTGTGTGTGTGTGTGTGTGTGTGTGTGTGTGTGTGTGTGTGTGTGGCGCGCTGTGTTCTCAGGGGCAGGTGTTCACAGGGCCACTCATCAGTGTGTCACAGTGAATCACACACACACACACACACACACACACACACACACACACACACACACACATGCGCACACGCACATGCGCGCGCACACGCACACTCACGCGCACACACACTCTCACACACACTCACACATGCGCTCTGTGTGTGTGTGTGTTTTCACAGGGCCACTTCCTCCCAATTGCCCGCACCAGCTAAATATTGACTCTTTCTGTACACTCGAATTCTACTGTAAATGACTCTCTCTCTCTCTCTCTCTCTCTCTCTCTCTCTCTCTCTCTCTCTCTCTCTCTCTCTCACACACACACACACACACACACACACACACACACACACACACACACACACACACACACACACACACACACACACACACTTATAGTAACCGGCAGAAAGGAGGAATGAATTAAAATGGGAAGAAACGGTAGGAAAAGGAGAAACAGAGAGCGAAAAAGGGATAGCCTATATAGTAACTGGCTGGGTCGCTGCTAAGGTTTTGGAGGCCCTAAGGGCCCTAAGACCCTAAGCAGGGGTCCGTATCTCGAAAGCGTCTTTGCTAACGACGGTAGCAACGTCCTTCGTAAGAACGACTCAAGTCTCTCTCGACAGCGACGCTCACCATTAAATCCAAGGGAATGGTAAGACGGTCTTAAGACGGTCTTAAGACGGTTAGCAACGACAAGAATCGAGAAACGGACCCCTGGTCAGGAACCCCCCTTATAATTCAATAATAATAATATATATATATATATATATATTTAGTCAATCTCAATTTAGGAGGCCCCTATTTTGTGTGCAAAGTCATGGAGGCCCTAAGCGCTCTGCTTACTCTGCGTACGTTTAGCGGCGGCCCTGGTAACTGGAAGAAAAGAGGAATACATGATAAAAAAATGGAAAAGGGAAGAAAAGAAGAAAGAAAGAGCAATAGAGAGGGATGGATTGCCTATAGTAAGGGAGAAAAGAGGAATGCATGAAAAAAAATCAGAAAAGGGAAGAAAAGGGTAAAGAAAGGGAGTGATTTGTTTGACAGGGCTTCCTGACGGGGGACCCCGGGCCGCATTGATGTGTCAGGGGCCAAAAGTGAGTCACCCACAACACGTCCTGTCGCCACCAGAGTACTGCTATCTGACACACACACACACACGCGCACACACACACACACACACACACACACACACACACACACACACACACACACACACACACACACACACACACACACACACACACACACACACGAACGCATACGCGCACGCACGCACACACACAGTGCACACACACACATGGACACACACACTGACACACGCACGCATGCACACACACACACACACACGTACGCACGGACAGAGAGAGAGAGAGAGAGAGATGTGAACTCCCAACCCGCCGCTGCCTGCAGTATGACTTGTCTGTCAACTGAGCATGATATATTTGCTTGGGCAATGTTAGCTCACGTACACGCCAGCCATTTATTACTGTCTAACTGGGTTAGGCCGCGTTTCGTAGAAATCTAATAAGGATGTGTAAGGGCTGCTTTAATATTCCTGGACGTGGCGTTTGGTGAATGAGTCAGGAGATGAGAACATCACCTATCAAATTTGTCCGTTCTCTATCCTGTTGTCCTCTCCTTTTCTCCTTTCTTCTCCATATCCCCCCATCCTGTCTCCATCTCCTCTCTGAAAACAAAAACCTTCCCCTTGAAGTAGCCTACGTTTCCATGAAACCATGAGAGAAACACATGCGTACGTACGGTACATCAGTATTGGGGTTGGGACGTCTTCAAGGCGCGAGCGAGTTACTTACAGAAGACTTTATTGAAGCAGCCCATTTGCTGATGAGAATGGCAAGGCAATGAAAGAGATTGTCCCCGAATCTAAATAGTAGAATAGAATAGAATAGAATAAAACAGAACAGAATAGAACAGAACAGAGCCCCTCTTTCACTAATTGCTCTTTTGAAACTTTTGAAAAAAAAAATACCAATACCAATGATAGTGCTTTGTAGGTAACGTGTACTGAAAGGACAGCAAACTACTATGGCAATTGTCTACAGCGGTGTAATATCAAGTTTAGTTTTAGTAAGTATATTTTAGTTTCCAACATACAGTATCAGACCTATATCTCTAGAATTACTTTTAGACTCTGATACTGTGAGGTAACATTTTGGTTAAACCATATTACAGAAACGACATGGCTTTTTGATTTCTGAATTGAATTTGCTGATTTGACTTTTAAACCACTTTTCATTATTGAAAATTGATGGATGGAATTTACTACGTCACCAATCATTCTTTTGATTTTCTTCCACAAACTGTTACCCAATATCCGAATCCCTTGTGTACAAACTATTGGAATACAATATCCTATAATGGCCAAATGACGGACTGATGAGTAAAAATGTCCAATTGTTTGTTCTTATACCCTTACCAGAAACGCTCTGCACAAAGTTCTTGAGAAATGCAATAAAAGCTAAATATCACTTACTCTCTCATTCCAGGAGACGTTAGAACAACACAACGCAATTAAAACATGAGTCGCTGGTTTTCGTGTTTGCTCGTTAAGCAGCAAGCAACACAGTCCAATATCCAGTGCCGTTTCAAAGTACTTGGGGGTCCTAGACAACAAGGGATTTGCCCCCCTTTTTCCACTTCAATCTATTTTGGAGGGGCCCCTTCAAGAGAACTGTTGACAGTTGTATCATTGCACTATTCGGTCATTTAAAAGATATTTTTTTCAGGGGCTTTTGTGCCTTTATTGATAGAAACATGGAGATAATAAGGAAGTGTGTGCGGGGAGAGAGATGAGGTAGGGTTGGGACATGACCCAAGCCGAACTCGAACCTGTGTCCCCATGGGCATGCAAGCCCAAATGTAGGGGGCTTAGCGCACTGCGCCACATCGGCCCCCACTTTTTGGTCATTGAATTTAGCGAGGTGCTACCACACTCACAAAGATGCCAATGCTGTCATTTAAAGACAAGTAGATCACCATTAATCATTAACAGGGGCCCCTTTCATCTGTTGGCCCCAACCAATTGCCTAGTTTGCCTGCCTGGTTGTGACAGGCCTGTCCCTATATCAGTCTTAATCCAACGCTGATTCAAGACTTCCTGTAAGGTAGGATTATGCTTTGTCTTTTTTCCCCCTCTGACTTGGACAACTGTCATGGCTGGATTGGACATATGGCATACAGGGCACTTAAATTGCCCGGGGGACTATTGATGATTTTGGCCTGACTGGACCTCTCGACAATTATGTTAATCCTCATGCCTGTACATAAGGCCTATCTGAGATAGCCAGATTTAAATAACGTATTTTGTCTGTTGCTGTCAACATTGGTCATATATTAGATGACTAAAATGTTTTTTCACAGGCTTCATTGTCTCTCTCTCAATCCCTGGTGGACCGGTGTTGGTTGAAAATGCCTGGCCACGCGCAAAGCCCCCCCACATTTGGGCTTACATGTCCACGGGGACCCCGGTTCAAGTCAAGTCATTTCTCCACCCTGCCCCATCTCTCTCCCCCAATCATTTCCTGTCTGCTCTCCATTGTCCTGTAACAATAAAGGCCAAAAAGCCCCCCAAAAATACTTTTTTTTAAAAAAGAAAGAAAATGCCCGGCCTAATTTATTGTCCCAATCCAGCCCTGACAACTGTGTTGCTCACTGGGTAAATAATCAGAGCCAGCTACTCCTTACAGGAAAATAAACCAACGCAATCCATCTTAAGTATTACACAATTAATGTAAGCAGAAAAATAAAATAAATAACGAACTCTCCAGAAACACCTCAAGGCACTGTGGTCCAAACTAAATGGGGGGAGGGGTGGGAGGTGGGTTGGTGATACAGAACATCAAAACTGGACTGTTGGAGAAATAGGGCCCAGGCATTTTTGGCTTACAGGGCCCCCCTCATAATTAGCGCCCCTATTTTCAGAAATGTAAAATATATATATATTTTTACATTTCTGAAAATAAGGGCCCTGAGGACATTTTTGAAAAAGGGGCCCACAAGGCAGCGCGGCCTACCGGGAAATGCCCGCTATGCCAGATGGCCAGTCCAGCCATGCAGAACAGAGAAAGTGAGGAACTAAGTGTACACAGCGTGTGATCCCTCCAACAGAGACGACCAGACCGAGGATGTTAAATGCAACAGCACAAATGCAGTACAGCATGTTCCCTTCTGACAAGCAGCCTGATACAGTGCGCATAATGAAAAAGGTAGGTGGGCGTAGGTGCTGGCAGCTTTATGCAGACGTTTTGGTCTTTTTTCACCTCTAGCCTGACACACGGATCACACACATGTGTTTTCCATTGTTATTTACTCTACCTTGCTGTTATTTCACAGAATATGAAGAGTTTATTTGCAAAATGGTGTATCCACCATTTTTGACTTTTGCATTCTATTATTGAAAATGACTGTTCAGTGGTCCTATCACCTATGTGTGAATTCCCCTATAAAATTGAGATACAACATTTTGCAAATAAACTCTTCATATATTGCTGTAGTTGTTCTGTGACTGAATATTTACACAAAAGACATTTGATAAACAAAGACATCCAGTACAGACGTGCATACAGACCGTACACACACAAGTACACATCCCAACGCGCCACATACAGACATATACCATCCAAGGTCACTACAGTGATACAGCCCCCTCTCAGCTGTCTCATGCTCAACACCCCCCTAGGGCTCCCCAACACCCCCTGGGGAGACTGTTCAAGCCCCTGTTGAGAAACACTATGCTAAAGCATTGATAAAGACTTCATTGTAATTGGGGCCACAGGCAACCTAGAGCACCTAATTCTGGGTCCTCTGACAACCAGCTCCCAGCGTGGATCACATGTAATATTAGGTGGGATAATATGTATCTGTGTGCCGCCATCAACGCCACCACCACCCCCCACCACCTGCCCTCGCTCCCAGACACCTGGGGGCCTGATGACTCAGCCCCACACCCCCACTTCTATTGTAAATATGGGGTGCGTTTCTCAAAACCATAGTTGTTAGCCAGCTAGCAAGTTGGGTCGTTGCCAATGGGAAATTGCATTTCATCCCGTATGGAGTGAGAGCCTGCAGAGATTTTGCCTCCCTGCATATGTCTTCCTCTCATCTGTAGTTTCTCACATCCACCCAACCAAGAGTCTTCAGTTGACTGCACAGCTGTTTTCTTAGTGTGCCCCTTAATGCAAGCTGTACTTCCAGTGGCATGCTGTAATTGTCATTGAAAATCATATAGTACTACAATACACATGATATAACACAGGGCCTTTAGTAATGCACTACGACTTGGTCATTGCCATTCTGGTAACAGAAAATGTATAACACTGTGTTTTAACGGGTTAAAGCAACACGTCCAGCTCTCACTTCGATCGGCATATCGTTGGACAATTGACATCGACAACTTTTCTAAAGGCCTACTGTTTATTTCTTTAATATGTGTATTTCCATGTTGGTATTTCTTACACCCTTCTGTGCATTTTGGAGTTATATCAGCCATTTCACTGCACTCTGTACTGTATTCTTGGTTATGGCGTTGGATGTTAGACTGCAACTGTACTCTATTCTATCTCAACACCTTTTGCAACAGGTACTACGGGTTACCTTTACTGTATATACTCATATCCAGAGATATTCTATAGAGATATGCCAACATAATAGGTTTCTATGGGCACCTAACGCGACCAGGTTCCGGTCTGCCTAAAGGGGCGTGTCATAATGCTCCTACAATGAATAGAACAGTCCTTAGGTCTGCCTAGGTCTGCCTAAGGGGGGCCATAATAGAACCAGGAAACAATGGGCCAATGGAACCTCTCTCTCTCTACTCTCTCTGCTCATATCTGAGAAAGGTGCAATAAGTAAACAAGGCAAAGGGTCAGTTCCCTCCAAAGCAACATGACGACGACACACACCTTGCTCAAGGCCAGTTCAGTCAAGGCCACAGAAGAGCACCGGGCTATTGCAGGTAGATTAATTGTCATACAACACTGAAAGAAAATATTCGTTGGATCTACATGATTTTAATGTGTACATCGGTCCCACACAATCCAATTGTGTAAGGTCAACATGATTTCTTCCCCTATATTTATTGTGTAAGGTTTAAGTGATTTTATCACCTTAAACGGAGGTGATTGGATCACCTCAACCTAACACAACTTATTCATGTTCCAGCCTCATAAAAATGTGTTGGAACAATGTGATTTTTTTAAATTGTCACAAAATGTTTTTTTCACCTAAATCAGAGGTGATGAAATCACTTTAATCCTAAACAATTAATTGGTATTCCATTAACCAGAAAATATGTTGGAAGAACACAAAACTTTGACATAGTTTGAAAGTATTTTTTTCATGTTTATTGAAGGTGATGGAATCATGCATACAGCTACATTTCAGTAACATGATTCTTTAGTCTCAAGTCACCCCCCCCCCCCCCCCCAAAAAAAAATAAAAATAAAAAAATATATACAGTATATGGTAAACATATTAGGTCTAGGCTATACAAATGCATTGCAGATCACAATTTGATATACAGGCATGTGCAAACAAAAACAAAAAAAGGAGTCAGAATACTGTGATTAAATGTATTGACTTTCACTGTACGCATGTAAAATGCACACAGATATACAAAACATAAGGACAGTCACAAATAACTGCTACTCTTGGACCAATCAACGAGCAGGAAATACAACGAGCAGAGTCTGTGAACAAAAAGAAAGTCCAATTCGCTTTAAAGGTGCACTGTGTATTACTTTCAGTAGTTTATTTTGAGATGTCATGCTGCCCATGCACAAATGTTGCATTTTTCATGAATATTTACCACCACCAAACTTTAAGTTGTCGTTATGACTGGGGAAATTGCTCTTTCCATACATGAAAGGGGGAGGAGGAAAGAGGAATCTTCTCCACTGGCTGTCATTTTGAATTTCTAGAAATGAAGTTTCTTAGTAAACTTACTGAACCTTGGTCATACTAACACATTTTCGTTTATTACTAAGTAAATATTCATGAAAAGGACAAAGTTGGTAATAGGCAGCACCGTTTCAATGTGCAGCATAGTTGCCTACTCTGGTCACCATCCTACACAGTGCACCTTTAAGAAAATGATTTGTTTGGTTGCTGTGAAAAAGTGCTCTCTGGCTGGATTAGCATTCATGTGAACACATCGGACACAAATAAAATTCACTCTACATACAGTTCTTTTAGCTCATTGACTAAGTGCATTAGTCCACACTAGTAGGTGTGCGTGTGTGCGTTCATGCGCGTATACTGTATGCATGTGCACGTATAATGTATGCATGTGCGCGTGCATCTGGCAGTCCACCATTCATTTGGTTGTCCTCTTTGGTGACCACATTTGTGTTATTACCCAGTCTTATTTAAGTCTAGTCTTGGTATTTTGTTTGTCTTTAGTTTGGGTCAAAATCAACACAGTATGTACAAAACATATGCACACTCAAGTACTATTCTTAAACCAGCAAGGAGCTGGAAGTGCATACAAGCAAATAGATCTCTAGAAAAAAGGTACATTTCACTTAAAGAAACAAAAATAACTGCTGTTTTTTAGTTGCTGAAAAAAAGAGTCCTTTCCGATTGGGTGTCACGTGTGTGACAGACATACACTAAAACTGACAATGTCCTAAGGGTGGGATGCCCAATCTTCTGTCAGAGCAGATTCCAATAGTGATGTCTTCAATTCCTTCGTCTACGGCAACTTCATCCATGACCTATTCAAAAGAGACAAAAGTAAATAAACACAAACTAGCCAAGCCATTTGAATAAACAAATGAATCAACATTAAGCTGGGCAGTAGGTTACTGCAAAGTCCAAAGCATGTCCTCTGTTCCACTGTCAAGATTCTCAGTAATTCTGATGTGGGACCTGGATGATGATTTAACGCTGGTGTGAATTGGCCTGAGGTTGTCAAATACCAGAGCCAAAGCTGTGTAGTTGCCTTCATTCTGCAGGGATGTCAAACTCAAACCCAGGGCCAATTGTGACCCATGAAGTAATTTTATGTGGCCTGCAAGATCATTGCATAGCATGACAAGACTGACATGAAACTTGGTGTGTCGCAGGAATACCAGTGGGCCCAGGCCAATGAAAAAGTTCACACCCCAGGTCTACTGTGTTCTTGGCTGGGACCTACAAGGGGCTTGTAGTAGACAACCAGTGATGCCAATCCTCTATTTAAGGTGTTTCAGAGCACAGAGATGTAAGGATCAGTTTGTCTCAATTAAGAGAACAAGTTTCATTATGCATATACAGGTACGGTATATACTGTTCCTTGCGAGGAGACTTTGAAGGAAAAGTCTACTGCATTTCTCTGCTCTCTGATATTCTCTGATCTGAGATGAATTGAGAACCTCTCTGGCGTTTGTGCATGCGTGCAGTAATATGGCATGCAGGGCTTGTCTGTCAAGGGGCTGAAATAAGAAGTTCTTACAGTTTTCCCCATCTCAATAAGTTTCCCTGATAACTTAAGTGATTAAAAATAAAACATGCAATATTCTAGGCAGACATACAATGGGCAATATAATGAAAAGCGTAACACAGCTGGTGCACTCTGTCGACTCTGATTTCTCCCCCCCCCCACCATCAGAGAGAAAAACATGTGTCAACAAAGTGCTCTGAGATATTATA
The DNA here is from genome assembly GCF_034702125.1 of Engraulis encrasicolus. NCBI lineage: Eukaryota > Metazoa > Chordata > Actinopteri > Clupeiformes > Engraulidae > Engraulis > Engraulis encrasicolus. The sequence goes on along the minus strand of NC_085859.1, from coordinate 42,068,731 downwards.
CCCTTCATTGTAGTGCTCATTTTGTTTCTACATAGAAGATATTAATATTTCTTTTTGTTTAGCTGCACATGCATTGTGTAGTAAGTGTATTGGAATAAGGAAACCGTGGGATAGCTTGCTCACTTTCAACTGAAGCCTCTCAATGTCATGTTGAGCATAGCACAATGCATACAAACTAACTAGTGTCACACTCCACACTGAGCGTGGGAACACCAGGGAGGTAGTCATCAACACTTCTCAGATCAGATTATCTTGTCTCAGATAACTAAGCAATAATCTAATATTCACTGGTCAGAGTACGACAAAATTTAAATATAAAAATTCGAGAAGCAGCTCCTTATACCACTGGAATATTTAGTCACCCCCTTTCAGGTAACAGCTAATTTAAAGCAGGAGTCAAGTTGTTAAGGTGCACTGGGTAGGGTTGTGGCCAAAGTGAATGCTTTACCTTGTGGACTTGGAACAGTGCAGGGCATTGCAGTGGGACTGTGGTGATTATTTTCAATTCAGCACTGATCTGAAAAGACATAAAGAGCCCAAAGGATTTAACAATCAAATCATTAACATTAGGAGAAAGCCACACACACATTCAAGAAAGGAGATAAAACGCTGTAATTCACAAATAAAAACATTAAAGACAATCCGAATTGAATGTCTTACCTTGCGAACTTTGAACAGTGCAGGCCACTGTGCCAGAAGTCCTCAGAAATGGTGCATCTTGTACAACTTAATGAAATGAAGAAAGAAAGAAAGAAAGAAAGAAAAAGAAAAAAAAAGAAAAAAGGAGAGAAAAAAAAGAAAAAGGAAAGAAAAAGAAAAGAAAGAAAGAAAAGAAATAAAGAATAAAAAAGGAGAACATTTGTAACCTGTGCAGCATGAGTTCTGGAAATAAACTACTTAAAAAATCACTCTCTGCGCCTTTAAAATCACAGACTGTATCATGATCTGCTTCAATTGTCATGGTACATGTTGGTGAAATTCAGATTTCCAATATTGACGCCATGCATCCAGCCTAAAACCATGTCTGTCCCACTACCACTACTTGACCATGAGCATGGGACAGTTTACTTTGTACTACTCACTTGGTTAAGATCACACATGCTTGACACCATCCGAAAAAATGTGTTCATGTTGGTGTCATCAGACCACAGGACATGGTTCCAGCAATCCATATCTGAAGTCTGTTTGTCTCTGATGAAACCATGATGAACACATTTGCTTTATATTGTTTCAAGCATGTGTGATAGTAGCCAAGGGAGAAGTATAAAGAAAATAGTCCCATGTTTACGGTCAAAAATGGTGGTGGGACTGATTTGTTTTGGGATTCTATGAATGGCATCAACATTGGGAAGCTGACTGCCACCAAAAGAAACATGCATATGAATGTACTGGTACCATGACTACTAAGGCAGATCATGATCCTCTCTATGGGGTTTTAACATGCAGGGCTTGGATTTGCTTGCATTGCAGTGGGACTGTGGTGATTCTTTTCAATTCAGCACTGATCTGAAAAGACATAAAGAGCCCAAAGGATTGACAAATCATAAACATTAGGGAAAAGCCACACACACACACACACACACACACACACACACACACACACACACACACACACACACACACACACACACACACACACACACACACACACACACACACACACACACACACACACACACACACAATATAAAAACCTTAAAGACAATCAGCATTGAATGTCTTACCTTACAGACTTCGAACAGTGCAGCAGAAGTCCTTAAAGAAAGAAAGAAAGAAAGGAGGAATTGGTGAGGTTAGGCATTTGTAAACAGCACAGGATTCGTGAATGAGGAGCATGCATTCTGTAAACTAGGCTACTTGTAAACAATGCTCCACTTAAAAGAGGAAGATATAGGCTAAGTAAAACGAGATAACAAGGCAGTGCATGCTTTGCATTGCACCATAAGTGCAAGTAAAAAAAAAGTGATATGCACTTCAATAAATAGGATACTATTCCCACATGTTTCATCCAATTCCCTGTGCAAAGTTTAAATTCAGGTTATATGCACTCTATCTAGGTCGGTTGTTCTTTGACTTCGTGTGCAGGAAAGCTTACATTTGATTAATCTTCGGTTAAGACCACAAGTGCATGTGTGCATTAAACACCTGGGTTGGGTCAAAAAAGAAAACTTTAAAAATAGAATACTTGGCTTAAAATGAACACACCGAAACGACGCCAGCCCTCTGTTCTCGTGAGCATGCAACGTGTTCGATCAAGTTCTAGTTCGCTGTGCATACCCCTCACCACCCCTCCCCCATTAACGGATCAGACCCTCCCGCACAAATATAGCTATTAACTGAAGATAACCAGCTAGATTGTCGTACAGTAGAAGTTTTTAACTACACCCTTTGAATATCCTAAATGTACATATTTTCCATTCTTTTCTAAAATGACATGGGGCATAGCCAACTGCATGTGTTTGCAGTGCACCTGTTACTAAGCAAAGAGCACTGCGCGGGTAAATGTAGTAGAGTCACAGCCCTTAGGTAGAGTCTAAGCTCAGCTTCCACAAACAAAAGACACAAGAGCAGTAGTACATCGCCCACCATAAATGAAAGTACTTCAGTTACTTACTCAATTTCGTGTATATCTTCACACATGACAACACTATTCCAGCGAGATGAGACTGAAGGGTAGGGGTGCATCCCAATATGCGTCCTTGCCTCCTTCACTTGTGCTTGTCTCCTTGCCCCGCCTCCTGGCCCCTCCTCCGTGGAGAAAATGTTAAAGTTTCCCAGCTGTCAGCCTAGCGACAACAACTTTTGAGGGACTGTTTTTCATTCACCATAACAATTGCACACGAGAAAAAGACTTTACAATTGCGCTTTTGCAAGATATTGAATTAATTTTCCGTTGTCAGTGACATCATCATGAGATCACAAGCAGGCAAGTGAGCAAGGGAGGAGGGAAGTCCGCATATTGGACTCCACTCTAGGACAGAGCTGACTGAGGCGAACGGCTCTCTGGCTTTGAAACTTTCCGGCTTCTTCTTTGTCTTAGAAAGTGGTGCACTAGCGCCACCTCAGGACTGGAGGCCACCCCAGACACAACTTAATCATGTTCATTCAAAGCATTAGAAACATGCCAACTCAGCAGTCTCCAAGAACACATTATCCTTATTTGATGAAATCATGTTTACTCAAGGAATGTTAATGAATTGTTTTGCATCTATTTACTTTATATAGGTTAATTCAAAGACCCGCCATTCCCTGTTTTTTCAGTGAATAAAAAGAGGAAAAAAACACGTCTTTCAACTTTCTTTCTTTCAAACAGAGCTCTTTTGATAAGGCCAAGCCTGTGTGACGCGATCAAGCTCCGATGGTGACGTCTGTTAGTGTATAGGTACACACTGTTATTATAGCGACTTGGAAAACAAGATTGGCAGAAAACAATATCCTGTGACGAGTGATGAGTCAGACGAATTACCATCTCTCTCTCTCTCTCCTTCTCTCTCTCTCTCTCTCTCTCTCTCTCTCTCCTTCTCTCTCTCTCTCTCTCTCTCTCTGGTCATTGTATGAAGAGTGTTGGGCAAGACGACAATGCTGCTATTCACCTTTGAACCAGCGCTCGTCCGGCAACTACTGTATGACTGTATTGCATATCAACCAAGGTCGCTTCAGGCTCACTCACATTGTCACGTCTTTTCACACATTCCTTTGACATTTTTAGAAGCAAAGAGGAGGATGCAACCATGGCTAATGTCATGATTGTATGGAATAAATTAGGTATTAATGTTTTCATACTAACAATCATTCAGTCCATGTAC
>NC_085859.1:42037425-42049925 GCF_034702125.1 Engraulis encrasicolus | reverse complement strand
TCTCAAGACCATCTGGACCCGTACTGCTACCCGATTTAATTTCAGCAATAGATTGTTGTACCTCAGTTGGGAGTATTGAAGAAAAGGAGAAGGAGCGGTTAGACACAGTGCTGTTAACATGGTTTGAGTAAGAGAAGTCAGATGGGCGTAACCTACAGACAGAGGAAAAATGCTGATTAAAAGCATCAGCTACAGAAATGGGGTCAGTAATAATATTATTATCATCAAGCCTGAGTTTTTGAGGGGAGTTCACAGAAGATTTGTTCAGAAGACCATTAAGCTTTTTCCAGAACTGTTTGGGATTCGTGAAGTTGTTAGATAAGGAATTTTTGTAATAATCAGATTTAGCGTTTCTTGTTTTAACTGTACAAATATTTCTTAATCGCTTATATTCTGTCAAATGTTCTACGTTTTTTGTTGTATGATAACGCTCCCAAGCCTTGTCCCTTTGCTTAAAAAGATGGATTAAGTCACCAGAGATCCATGGGAGATGATGGCCTTTCACCTTAACCGATGCCAATGGAGCATGTTTGTCTATGACTTTCAGCACCTCTGTGTAAAAAAAATTCCATGCATCTTCAGCATAAGGGATTAATTCAAATCGATGCCAGTTAATGTTTAGTAGATCTTGGAGTTTAGGGTGTCAGACTTGTAACCCAAAGGTTGCTGGTTTGACTCCTGACCCGCCAAGTTGGTGGGGGGAGTAGTAATTAACCAGTGCTCTCCCCCATCCTCCTTCATGACTGAGGTACCCTGAGCATGGTGCCACCCCGCCACACTGTTCCCTTTCGGGCACCATTGAGGACTGCCCCCTTGCACAGGTGAGGCATGAATGCAATTTCGTCGTGTGCAGTGTGAAGTGTTCACTTGTGTGCTGTGGACTGCTGTGTCACAATGACAATGGGAGTTGGAGTTTCCCAGTTGGGCTTTCACTTTCTTTCATAACTGTAGTCCCCCCCCCAGCAAACAGCATGCCGTATAACAGGTGGAACAGTGCTGTAAATGAAGGGTTTATTTGCAAAACGGTGTATCTCCATTTTGTAGAATTTTGGGGAAATTGACCTTTTGTATTGGGCATTCCATTGAATTGCATTGCAAAATGCCTTTTATATAGGTTAAAAAATATATATGTTCTCAAAATATTTGAATGGTAAGAATTCACACATAGTGAATAGTCATTTTCAATAATAAAATGCAAAAAAAAGAGATACACCGTTTTGCAAATAAACCCTTCAAATACAGAAGCCATGATCCTGCTCCACGCTGCAGTGCAGTGGGGTTTATTTGAGCTTTGCCCAACGGAAAAACGGGAGCATTTGCTAACACAACAGTTGTTCTATTTTTGACGCTGGTGAACAGCTCACTGAGTGGGGGGGCTTTCTTACAAAAATATTGAAAATATGCAAACCCTGAAATTTCGAGTGTGAGCCAGGAAGGAGAGGAAAAAAAATGTAACACCATTCTTATTGGGCTCTAAATAGGGTGACACAGTAAGTTGTAGAGAGATACATTATCCTAGCAGAACTCCAAAAGCACAGCATAGCAAAAATATTTCTTCAAATAACCAGCTCTTTCTCTGTCTCTCTCTGTCTCTCTCTATTTGTCTCTCTCTCTCTTTCTCTCTCTCTCTTTCTCTCTCTCTCTCTCTCTCTCTCTCTCTCTCTCTGTCTCCGCTTGCCAGTGCTTTGAGAGAGGCATCAACCTCACTTGTCTTGCCTGCCAGCTAATGCGGCTTGGACCCAATCTCAACTTGACCGCACGCTTGAGTGTCCTTACCACACGCACGCAGACACACACACACACACACACACACACACACACACACACACACACACACACACACACACACACACACACACACACACACACACACACACACACACACACAGGGCCACTGACAGCTTTGACTGGGCCCAGGACAAAAGCATCTGAAAGGGCCCCCCTGTCAATACATATAACGTACTGTAATGAGGATCCATTTCTGGGCCCCCTCTCTCACTCGGCCCAGGACAACTGACCCCTTTGCAAATGAATAACGAAGTAATTCATGTGGTCTAGTAAAACCAGGCTAGCGCAAAAATGCCTGTGGCCCTTATTTTTGGTCCCAGGCCACTTCTGGGCAGGGCTATGCAGCTGCGCTCTGCACCATGCGTCACTGATATGACTTGGGCCTGATGCCTTGTGGGCAGGGCTCTAAATTAACACACGCCAACACGCCAAATGCGGGTGAAATTTCATTTTGGCTAGTAGAAAAAAATCATCCACAAGCCAAATTGGCCGGTAGCGTGCGCCCGACTGAACGTTAAACAGCTGTCCGCACAGATCTGTGGCTGCCGTCTGATGAATGTTAAAACAGCGCCTACATTACCCATGAACATTAGACCTACCATCATGATGTAGCCCACACCCATTGGCTGACCGTTAATCACAACAACGCAGCCTCACATCCATTGGCTGTGTGCTTGATGCCCGATCTGGAACTAGTGTTGATAAAATATTTTCAATGAGTGGACTAACACGTATTACTTCGGTTTTGTAGGTTTTGGACAGGTGAAAAAGAATGTGCCAGTGGTTAAAGCAAGGTTATGTGCCGGTGAATGCAAGTAGTAGTAGCGTAACTGTAGTGAGGTGAAATGGAGTGTGTGTGTGTTTTCTCTCCTGTCCTCCTCTCCGTCCCCTTCCTCTCCCTTCATCTCTTCTCCTCCCCTCCCTTCTCTTCTGTGCATTGACCATGGTATTTGGCTCACTGTGTGTCAGTGTGTGAAGTTTGAGTGACGCATTGTAGGGATATGAGGTTTTGTAATGTTTGGTTGTGTGTGCGTTTGGCTAGTGTATGTTGAAAGTGTGACATGTGTGTTGAAGACATGCTGTGTTTGTGTGAGTTGTAGGCCTGGAGGAAATGGAATGAAAAATAAGCTTAATGAAATGCAGGTAATAAAAATAATTATAGAATAGACAGTGAATTATATTGAGAATAATATTTATATTGTTTATCTGTGTTGAGGACATAGTGTAATAAAATAATTAAAAGCAACACAATTAACGCACGGTTACGCATTTTGGTGAGATAAAAAAATGGCTAGTTGACCTTCCATTTGGCTAGTAAGAAAAAATGTTTACTAGCCAAATTGGCTGGTGGTGGAAAAAGTTAATTTAGATCCCTGCTTGTATTGGTCACATTTGCGCAACTACCTGACAGTGGATGCTATGGCTTTCAACACCTGTTTATCACTGTGCATATGCCACTGTATTTGTGTTGAGGCAGCCATGGCTCTATGGTTAGAACGCTGGTCTTTAGGTCAAAGGATTGCAGGTTAAAATATCACCCTTAGCATCTTCGTCCATGGCTGGAGCAGTTGTATTATCAAGGTGATAAAATGACTTAGTCTCCCTTTAACATACCAAACATAAACTTGTTAAGATTCACACACGCACAGTGTAACTTTGTACAATATGCGATTAACAAGGTATGAATGATATTACTTCACTTCTACAAGTAGATTCTAGCTACTGCTACTCGCTGCAATGCAACATTCTGTACACTTTGTATGTTAGGATGATTTGTATGATGGGTTTATAATGAACTATTTAAAATATTTTTGGGGAACAAGGCTAAAAGGCATAATCCTTTCCATTAATAGGCTAGCGGTTCAAAGCCTATATTTAGGACCATTTAAAAAATGTTCCACTGCATGGAATAAAAAACATGCATCCACTCATGCTTCCCTTGCCAAACACAAGGATACGGTGGGGCTAAAAAGATTCTCATCGACAGTTAACAGAAGTGGTTGCCGTGGTTGGCGCGTGGCTTTCTACTGGAGGATGTCCATGGAAATTTCTGGCCACAGAAAAAAATATATGCATCGTTTTTGCACGACCGTAAAGTTGAGTTACGGCGATGAATGGCGATGAATGTGATGTTGTTGCAGTCTGTCATAAATTTTCAGCGGTATTGGATGAGATGCTGATCACATTAATCATGATTATAATGTTGGCTGTATAGCGGAGTGGTGTTGCAGCAGCTTTAAATCCATCGTGCCGCTGAAAAAAAGACACAGTGTACTGTGGATGAATGAACAAAACGTGTAACGGTCCAACCCCGCTTTGTACCGTAGATTTGCCTCCTTCACCGAGTTGGACTATTACAGCGGTTTTCAAAGTAGGGGCCGAGGACCCTTGTGGGGAGTCACAAAGGAAGGCAAAAGAATGAATTTGAATTGAAGTAATTGAATAATTCACAAAGAAAAAGATAAAATAAAATAAACAAAGATGAGCTAAACAATATTCCCCTTATCGTAAGGGGGTCTTGGCTAAACTCTACAGGTATATGGGGGGGGGCTTGTCATGATAAAGCTTGGGAACCCCTGGACTATTTTACCAACATTTGGGTGTCAGCTGCCAGGAATGTCCAGGGTTGGGAGGGAAACATGGATGGACATTATGATGAGAGGAGAGGACAGGACAGGACAGGAGAGGAGAAGAACAGAGGACAGGACAGGACAGGACAGAACAGGAGAGGAGAGGAGAAGAACAGAACAGCGGACAGGACAGGACAGGACAGGACAGGACAGGACAGGACAGGACAGGACAGGACAGGTGAAAAGAGGGAACACTAGTTGAGGAGAGTGGTGGGAATGTCAATCCCTGTTTGGGATGAAACTTGAAGAATGGACATTATGATGAGAAGAGAAAAGCTGAGAGGATGTGAGAGGGGAGGAAAGGAGAGGAGAGCAGAGGAGAGGAGAGGAGGTGAGAGGAGAGAGAGGAGAGGAAAAGAGAAAATAAGTTAAAAGTGGTAACAGTCGTTGAGGAGAGAAAAAGAGAAGGGAAAACATGAAAGAAAAGGGCAAGAGACAAGAGCGTAGACTAGGGCAGAAAAGGGAAGATGGCAGGAGAGAAAAAGAGAGGATAGGACAGGAAAGAAGAAAAAATGACAAAATGACAAGGACAGGAGAGAAGAGGAGTGGAGAAGCACTGTCCAGTATGCGTCTTCTACAGCCCATGCAAGAAACCAGTCCTGATATGAACCAAGGGAGACCTTTGTGAGGGTTACCGGCAGTTTAAGTCCAAAACGCTGAGCCAGATGGATGCTTTAATCCCTCTTCCACGAAATACAGTATGTTAATTGTACACCACACGGCTAAGGCCAGGTGCCTCGGGGTTACGGCTTTGAAGTGCAATACCAAGAGGGGGAACAAGAGTCACTCTCCACAACACACAACTCAGCTGCATCACACACAGCACATGCATTCGAGAATAATACACCCGTACCGTTTATGTCTGTTGCCATTAAGTAACATTCGGTTATGGTACTTGTAGACAGCCCTAACAATGCCAACTTTATATGACCGCAAAACGCTAATGACATTGACATGATGTTTATGACTCGTCTATGATTGTGGCTGTTATGACACTGCCGTGTCATGTGCATGACGCCTGCTAAATGAAAAGTGATGTATTCGTTGCTCAATATGACTTTCCAGGTCCCCATTTCTCGAATCCATCGCTGCTAACCAGTTAGCAGTCTAGTAGGTTGGCTACAGGAAATTACATTGCAACCACATAAGTTGGAAACTTTGTTAGCAACAGCGCTGTTGAGAAACGCACAGGTTGACCTGGGATTGACTCACATCACAGAGAACTTCAAATACAAAGGAAGCCATGAGGAGAAGGATTTTGCCCTGATTCTACCTGCAAACTACATTTAAAGAAGGTTACATTGAAACATCTTCCAGTATCTTCGGGTTTCCTGCATCACATCCATGGCTGAAAAGCAAGATACCGGTAGCTAACATTGTCAAGTCAATTTGACCAAGGGTGTAAGCCCAAAGCTTTGCTTTGTCACCCTTGGGAGGACATTATAAGGAGTTACAATAAGGGTGTGAGCAAAAGCCTGCTGTAGAAAACCTAATTTTCCATTTGAGTTATCGCATATTGCAATAAGAGACTGTTGTTGTAGGCCTATATGAAGAGTTCTTTTCCAAATGCTATAAAATCCATTGAAATATAATTTCCATAAATATATACATACTGTAACTATCCTGCAGCTATCAGAACAGAACAACAGCTGCTGAGTGACTTTTTAATGTTTTATAATGTTGAGATTCTTTGTGTGTTTTTATGATGGACTGTTTTCATGTATTTCTTAGCTCTTATTTATTATGTATTTGTCCTGTCTTCCTGTGGTGTGTTGTGTGTATGACCAGGTGGCACTCAATTTCCCCTTGGGGATTAATAAAGTATCTCTCTGTATATATATATATTTTAAATGTGATTTTAGGACAGCATCAGGAAAAGTGGAACTGGGTTTATGTTATCTCCATATAAGATTTCCATAACTATTTCAACCATTGATTTTACAGATTTTAACAGAGAAAGACGATACAAAAAAAAGTTTTAAAAAGTATATATAGCGTTTTGGAAAAGAGCTCTTCATATTGGCCAGGCATACCCTTGGCTGTCATCCACAGCGTCCCGTAACAGTGCCAACACAAACACATCCAGAACAAGCTTGCTGAGAAGAGATTAGAGCACATCGGGTTCTGATTCCATTTGTTTGATTGGGTCCTTTCACCTAAAGTGTGCTGTACTGTACGTCATTGATGTTCTTCTCGTTCATGATATTTCATAGGTGTACTGTATGTAGGCCTACTTTGTTAATCTATGCATTGCCAGAGATGTATAAAGTAGTGGACTGTAGTCGAAGTACAACTATATCAGCGCTTTGACATCATATATTAAGGGTTGGTCAAAGTGTCATATTTTGACAAGTTGGGTGTGAGACCATGAAACCACATCCATATAATCAACAAACGTGTGTACCATCCTTGTTTATGTAGCGAAAGCATTTCACTGCTCTTTAGAAAAAGAGGATATTTTGGAGGTAATTTGAATGTTGTAGGATATCTCAGAGGACACACATGCACATTGTCTATTGCTGCGACATTCATCAACTCCATCACCGTAAGGCCCTGTGTACTGTATGTACGTGATGCAGAATATTTGTTCTCAATCACAATGTGTTCTGTTCTCTGGAGAAACGTAAGGTCAAAGTATTTTTTTGCAGTCTTGACCAGTAGCATAGGCCTTATTTACACTTCCGTGCTGCACTTGAACTCGTGTGACTGTGCATTCATCACTCCTCTGGACAGGCGAAAACAAGCACCATGTGTTGCTCTCACAGAGTCCTGCAGGACAGCACGCACACACTTTCATTCAACAGACAACAGTCCTGCTCAGAGAATAGGAGGAGCAGAGGTAGACAGTGGCGGCTCTACTCATGTGGGGGCCCTAGGCAAAATATACAAATGGGGCCTCTTGAATTATTTTGGTTGGCATTTACCATCATGGTGGGGCTGACTGTTATGGTGCCCCTACAGTGGACAGTTTTGGTGGAGCCAAGGCAATTGCCTATTGGTAAAACCTGTTCTTGAATCAGAGAGGAGAAGAAGAAAAGAGAAGAAGGGGGACCCCCTTGGGGGACCCTCAGGGCCTTCTACGCCTTCAGAGAAGGCCTTAAAATTTCAGAACAAAAAATATATTAAATAATATATGAATACATAAAAAAGCTCCTCACTCTCATTTAATTTAATACAACACATTTATTACTACATTTTCACTAATCTATGTTCCAAAGTTAAGTTTACTGTCAAATTCACATCAGCAATGAAAGGGTTACTGTCCTGAAACATACTATCCAATCAGAATCGTCCATCTCTATCGAAGCAAGATTAACTCATTGGCTGCCTTGGGCGGCTGCTGACGTCATTTCGAATAGTGACGCCCCCTGCCTTTGGCGGCTGCCGCCGATAATTGCGTTTTTTTTACAGCCACGCCTTGAGGAGTGCATTATTTTTCCTGTTAGACGCACACCGTGTCGTCAATTATCTCTTACTTATATATTATATTATGAGCCTAAATAGCCTGTATGGCAGCCGAGAGTTCCACATGCCCCTCCCACCACCCCCCGGGCACCTGCCCCCCAAAATGTCTGTGCACGCCAGTGCAAAGAGAGGTCCCAATAAAAAGCTCAGCTCAGCTGACAAGCTTTTTACAGTGTCTTAGCATTCTCAAACCACTGCCATAGCCCATTATAGGCCCATTTGCACTTGGTGGTTTCTACCTGGTACAGCTTGACACGGTATGACTTGGCCGCCGTTTCTTGTGTTTCAATTAGTCAAGTACAGCACGGCACAGCTTGCAAACCAGTCCTCGTTGTCTCTGCCGGCTGAACTGAGCTTAGCAAGATTGTCGCTCCCTACTACCCAGAAAGCCGTGCGTCAGCTAGCCCTCACCTGTGAACAAGAAAAAAATCATGGTGGCCACCCGATCAACTAGATTGGGCCTCTCTTTAGTTTGAGACTTTATTTCTTTGATATTAAAATCGAAGGCAGAATCAACATTGTAGTATCCAAATATGATGTTGCTTACACTATTTATAGCCTTTAGCCAATAGATTAGAATTCTGTCGGCCATACATTAGTCAACTACTGTTTCCTACGTAACTCCAACCATACTATGGATATCACTGATTGCAATGGAAACACAAGCCAGGCTGAATTAACAACACCACTCAGCTCGACACGGCACGGCACAGTCGAGATGTACTGTATGTGGAAAATGCCTTATGATATGAGGTACCATTTCATGACATGTAATTTCTCTCTCCCAAGGAACCATGCAAAGATTTAAAGACCCATTTCAATTTTTTTTCCTAAAATGTGAAGAAATACAAAGTTTTCAAAGCAATGGTCTTAAATGAAAAGTCTCATCTCAATCTTGCAGTAGCCTAGTTAATGCAGTTTATGTGGAAAACAGTAATGTTTTTACATTAGCAGTGGTAAAGAGGCTTTTAGGGGCTTGTTTTAAAGACGTCTGTCATGCATAGTAAATGTCACAGGGTTACTTCACCACTTAAGAGAATAGGACCAACTAAAAGACAGCTAAATTCAACTCTTTAGGTGCTGAATTAACACCTAAAAACTCACAGTGTATGTTACAGTCACTGATGGCTGCTGCCATCTCTATGACTCTTCCATTTGCTTTCATTATATTGCAATATAATGACAGTGAAACGCCTTAATGTCTTTAAGTCCTGATGTCATGCAGGAGGTTCTGGGCCCAGTGCCACTACCGTATAACCTTTTGCATAAAATACCACACCATCCTATAAGCATAACACTTCAGCATACATATAATTAAAAAGCTTAAAAAGTCACAATTTAGATTAACTAACACTGTTTACCAACGCTAACGGTAGGGACACATACACATGAATTTGCAAACTTTGCCATTCATTCCTATGAGAGAGGCGAAGGTAAGCGAACAGGAGCAAAGCGAAGCAAAATTATTAAAGAAAATGTAATGTTATGCAAATGAGGAAATCAACAACATAACTGTTCGATTCCATTTGATTCGCCGTTACGACCTGATGACGGTTGGATTTCGCCTCTCTTCGCTTCGCCTCCTATGTGTCCCTACCGTAAGACATGTAAAGAGCTCGTCACTTGGTAGACAATGGCAACAATACCACACTATCCCTCAGTGGATGCCAAGGATGTCCTTGGCATGGCTGGGTTGGTCATACAGGGCATTTGCCCGGTGGATTCTTGATGATTTTGACCGGACCTCCCCTCAACCTGGACCTCCCCTCAATGCCGAAAAGTCCTCAAACTTTTACAGCAGGCCTATTTGAATAAGATATAAATTTAGAATTTTGTCTGTTGCGGTTAAAATAGCTCATATCAGATGACTAACATTTTTGCCACAGGCTTCATTGTCTCTCTCAATGCCTGATAGACAGGTCTCAGCTGAAAGGGCCAGGCCTAATTTCTTGGCCCAGTGCAGCCGTGTTCTTTGGTCTGCCTGCTCATGATCTGACTTCCCACCCTGTCATTTAGTGTTGCCAGATGGAAAATGCTGAATTATCGTACCAACACCTAACGTTTTGGGGGGATTTTTGGGAGGAAATTATTGTACAAGACCCAAAATGTTGTTTCAATGCATCTAAATGAACTGAATGACAACTCTGAAATGATCGTACATCAAGTTTTTTTTATCGTGCAGAGGACAAAATGGGCAAAATGATGGTGCAAATGCGATAATTATCGTACATCTGGCAGCACTGCCGTCATTTAACAACAGCCTGCCAATAAAAATCTGCCCTGCAGGTCTCTCTATATGGCTACAAATGGATTCTTTATGAAAAATAGATAAAAATGAAAAGAAGATAAAAGTTTTGCAACATTCAAGTCAGCATCTCTCTTCATTTTTTCCAGATTCATCGTTAGTTGTAGCAAATGGTTCAATATAATTTCATCGACAACCGTTAAATACTGATTTGATAGGAAAAAAGTGGAAATCCACCTATAGCAACTGCTGCCTGCCTGTCTGCGTGTTTTGGGTCTAGTCTAGATTATCTCTCCTTTTTCTCAAAAGACTACATCTCCAGATTCTTCGGCACTTGTAGCAAATTGTTCAATATAATTTCATTGACAACCGTTTAATACTGATTAGAAGGAAAAAAGTTCAAAATCCACTCATAGGAACTGCTGTCTGCGTGCGTCGGGTCTAGCTCACAGTTTGCAGCGTCTCTCCTTTAAAAAAAAGACTACATCTCCAGATTCTTCGGCAGTTGTAGCAAATGGCTCAATATAATTTCATCGACAACCGTTAAGTTTTGATTCCAAAGGAAAAAAGTAAAAATCCACTCATACTCACAGTACAAACTCATGTAAAAGCAAGCACATACAGTACAAACCACATCCACTGCCAGACACACAGCTCAGACAGACACATACACACACAGGGCCGTTTCAAGGTATCAGGGGGCCCTAGACAGAGAGGAAGTTGGGGACCCTTTCTGCTTTTCTGTATTGAGGAAAAAATCTGATAACCATAGGGGCCCCAACTGTCAGATCAGTCGCGGTAAACACACAAAAAAGTAGGCTGGGTCTTAATTTGTCACTTGTGTAAAGTAATTGGCGATATCAATTAGACAAAACTGTGTAACGACTATTGAGGAGCCCAATTTATTTGTTAATATTTTGCCTATAGGGCCCCCAAAATACCTGCCCCTACCTGGCAGTGAGGTTATGTCTTGGCATCCAATTCCCAAAACCCCAGAGGTGTTACGGGCAGCGGCTAGTGTTGGAGGCAGGAACAGAAAGGGGAAGTGGAATGTGAGTGTTGCCGGTATATGTGTGTGTGTGTGTGTGTGTGTGTACTGTTTGTGTGTCTGTTGGTTGGTGGTGGGGTGTGGGGGCGTTCTAGACAACCCCAAAACAAAGACACACACACACACACACACACACACACACACACACACACACACACACACACTCACAGCCCTGCACATCTTCCTACCCCGGAGGCCTGCGCATTGATGGCTTGGACCAGCGTTTGACTGCGCCATGCAGCCTGTTTTCATTAGTCTGCGTTTACTCTGCCTTTTTCCACTGCTGGGCACTGCTCCATCTGGGTTCACTCACACCAGAGTGCCAATCTGTGCAACGCCAGTAACCCAGACCATGAGAGATACCATACGGGAGGAGGGCGAGTGGGGTGGGGAGGGGTGTGGTGCATACTACTGTACTATACTGTACAGTGACCCAGGACATGAGAGATACCATACGGGAGGAGGGTGAGTGGGGTGGGGAGGGGTGTGGTGCATACTACTGTACTATACTGTACAGTGACCCAGGACATGAGAGATACCATACGGGAGGAGGACGAGTGGGGAGGGGTGTGGTGCATTCTACTGTACAGACCATGAAAGATACCATATGGGAGGAGGACATACGGGAGTGGGGAGGAGTGGGGTCTGGTGTGGTGGGGTGTGCATTGAGCAACCCAGGCATGAGAGATACCATACAGCAACCCAGACCATGAGAGATACCATACGGGAGGAGGACGAGTGGGGTGGGGTTGGATTGGGTTAGGGCCAAAACATACCAAGGCGGAACGGAACGGTCGCAGGGCGGACGCGGTCTTTCTGCTTAGTTTTGGCCGGCGTGCTTTTCTCTGCCTTGCACACTGACAGCGTCGGCGTGCGCGGCCAGTCCCATTCAAAACCCTCCCCACAGCCAAAGCTAGCATGCTACTTTGCCATTCATTTGAATGAGACACCGCCGGTCGCCGGCGTGAAAAATACGCTCGAGTTCTATTTTCCAAATCCAGCGCGGCGCGGAGCCGGCTCCCGCGCCGCTGACGCCCGACTACCGCCGGTTGGTGTGTAAGGACAGATAGGTTTCAATCAGGGCTTTGAACCGTTATTTTTTTCCAAACGTTCCGTTCCGAACAGAAACGGAATTATAACGTTTCCGGTTCTGAGTTCCGCCAATAAATTGACGTTCCCGAACCGGTTAGAACCAAAAAATATTGTTCCNGGAACGGTTAATTTCGTTCCTGTCAGCTGATTACTCCCCAAAGGCCTAACTGACGTTAACCAAGAAAGACGGAAGTGCGAATGAGTCAGCCTACATTCAAAACTGTTTATTCAA
>NC_085859.1:41974925-42032425 GCF_034702125.1 Engraulis encrasicolus | reverse complement strand
TTTCAGGCTGACCAGAACGGAGCCGGTGTCGGTGCCCGCACCAGTTACGTTCGGCACTAAAGTGCTTATCTGCGAACCGCCCGTGTTCATACCGGGCTCTGAACTTTTTCCGCACGTGACTGTGTTACCCGGATGAACCTGCTGACGGCCATGCTGTCGTCACGGTTCGCAGAGAAAAACCTAGTATTTTGCGGTTCGCATTGCGAACCAACTTTCCGGTTCGCGAACGCAAATATCTGTGGCGTGAACACGACGGCCGGTTCAATTAGATGCGGGAACGGGCACCGGCACGGTTCTCAGTCGGCCTGAATGTGCTATGAGTGGCTGAAATGGAGCGTCAGTCAAGATGACAGATTGTTTACATGGATGGATGTTTGATAAGGAACCTCCATTTGAAAATGTGCCTGTTGTGGGGTGGTATACCCAGGTGGGATCATGAAGACGAAGGTGAAACATACCAGCTAGCAGGAGTCAGATTGGCAAAATCCGCTCCGTGTCTTCCGCCCTACAAAGGCAAAGTGCAGTAACAACCAACTTTGAAACAGAGGAAAATGTGTTCAAAGCTTTGGTATGAGGTTGTTAGCTCCTGCGAATTTGGCATAGCTACTGCAAATATGACATAGCAATATCTCTGAAATGAGACACATTTGGATCATAATTCTTCGTCACAAGATAAAGGAAGTGTAATGAAGACCATTTTCACTATAAACCCAATTTTGACAAAATATGTTACAGCACTTTACCTTTGTAGGGACAAGAATTTTCATGTTATTGTCTCGTTTGCCAGACTAGTCTGGGTAGGCCTACCTGTAGCCTATCGTACAACCTCCACTACCAGAGTGCCTGTGTGCCCCATGTTGTGTAACATCTGCACAGTGACTGTGTCACCCATATTGGGGAGGCGGTCTGAGCACAGTGCCTGAGTGAGTTGCCTGTATTATTGCATAATACATTGGCTTGTTACAGTAACAGCTGGATGGTGCCAACTATGTAACCTCTGCTAGAGCCAGCCACACACTGTCAGCCACATAGTGTAACCTCTGGTGGTGCAGTCACCGACACTAGTGAGTGCTCAAACACACACGCACGCACACACACACACACGCACACACACATGCGCACACACGCACGCACACACATACATATGCGTGTGCGCACACACACACACGTGCATGCACACACAAGCACACAAACACAGTCACTAGTGAGTACTCAAACCTGCCACCATATCACATGTGATATCTTCTCCTAAACAGCGGGTTTCATGAGGGGGGTGTATGGAAAATATCCCTGCCACAGTGAGGTGCTGATGGTGATGTGTGTGTGTGTGTGTGTGTGTGTGTGTGTGTGTGTGTGCGTGCGTGCGTGCGCGCGCAGTGGGTGCAGGGGTGATCGGGTTTGGGAGGAGGTTGATCTCCCTGTGTGTGTGTGTGTGTGTCTTGTGTTCAGTGGTGCCCACAGAGCAACATCCCCAGTAAACATCCAAACATCTGGCTTGTATTCCCAGCACAGAGGCACACACACACACACACACACACACAAACACACACCTAAAAACACACCGACTCAGCGACACACACACACACACCGCCACAAGCCCCACATTCCACCGGCTACGCTGTCAACCTCTTGATGGAAGTATTTGTCTTCCGAAGTGTGTGTGTGCATGCGTGCATGTGTGTGTATGTGTTCCAAGGGTGTTATGAAGGGAGGCT
Source organism: Engraulis encrasicolus (assembly GCF_034702125.1). Classification (NCBI taxonomy): domain Eukaryota; kingdom Metazoa; phylum Chordata; class Actinopteri; order Clupeiformes; family Engraulidae; genus Engraulis; species Engraulis encrasicolus. Next base: position 42,030,710 of record NC_085859.1, on the reverse strand, counting down.
GAAATCATGCTGGGCTGAAACGTTTGGGTTGTGCACCACAGACAAAACGCAATGGCCACCGATATACTATATACACTGATACAGGGATGCTAAATTCTTATTTAACAGCATTCTGCTGGTAAACAAACCAATGCTAAGCTGTTTCCAGACCAAAACCATCTCTCACCGTAACCTGCCAGTAAAGAAATATTTCCGCACCTTTGGTTTTGTCATTATAGTAACAGCAAGGATATTGTGCCATAAAACCCAAGGCCTAACCCAAACCTTTCAGCGTGGAGAGATCCGCAAGGACGGTAAGGATATTGTTGAAAAGGAGAGGCTGGAGCACACTGGAGCTCAGCTTTTAAGATTTTATTAGGTGCACACACCCTACTTACGATTCGGTGTTGCTACACCTTCTTCTGTCTTAAAAACTAAGCTGCAGCCTATCCTTTCCAGTGATGTTTGTCCCACCGTGATGCACCTGCAAGATGAGGGATGATAAGTAGAGTCCCAATTCTACAGTAAGAATATTGTGTTGTATGCATAGTAATGCATGTAATTGCATCTTAATGATGCTGTGTCGACACATGTGAGTAATGTATAACATGTGAAACATGTAAGTAATCTCAGAGTGAGGGGTGATGGTAAGAGAATCACTAATGCTAGAAAAACTTTATGCCATCAAAACAAAGGCAGATCACTCTGAGAATTTAGGTTCCCACTTATTTGGTAACGATAAGTTACTGTGTGTGTGTGTGTGTGTGTGTGTGTGTGTGTGTGTGTGTGTGCGTGCGTGAATGCGTACTTGTGTGTGGACACCTGCTTGGATGAAAAATGATGACTTCTAGATGTTCAGTGTTGATGCGGTTTCATGCGTTTTTAATCAAAATACTTTTTCTTCCCTTACAATTATATCTGTCTCCTTTCACTAGTCACAAACAGCAACAACAACAACAGCAATAACAACAAAAACACAGAGCAGTCATATTACACTTTTTGGAGGCATCCCAAAAGCTTTATAGCAGGGGTGGAGAACCCATCTCTCGTGGGCTGTTTACGGCCCTTGAGGTCATTTTACCCGTCCCCGACATTATTTTAATGTTGTACAGTTTCACATGAAATATGTTTAGTAAAGAAATGTTAGAAATTACATTTGCAATACAATAAGTTATATTTTGAGGGGGACCTAAAGAAGATGGGATCTGTTGTAAAGGTGGCCACCTTCAATACAGGCCAAAAGTGCAGGGGATATCCTAGTTTGTCTTCATAGTATGGCCCTTTGAGGACTTCATGAAAATTTGAAGTGGCCCCTTGAATGGAAAAGGTTTCCCACCCCTGCTTTATAGTAACAGGGAGCCCACCATATGTTACCAAAACATAAACCACAGATGGAACAAAGTCAAGCATGCTTCTGTTTGTCACGACAGAACACAAGACACGTACACAAAAGCACCCATCCACACGAGCGGAAAATATGTACGAAAATCTGTTTCTCTTTTCGCAAAACACATAAAAGACAAAAAAGAAACCGAAAGGAGTATGAGTGAAAAAGGAGAAGGACACAGCTGGACTGGTAATCTGACATAGGGGCTTTATCCCAGTGGACCAGCAGTCCTCAGGGGCCGATGCTTTTGTTATTTTTCTTTTTCTGTCTTGTTTAGTTGTTTATTTTTACCTTACATATCGTCCCGGAATTCAGATGGGAGCAGCCCATCGGTGCATCTTTAGAATATGCTGGGGCTCTGACCACCTTCCCCCATGTCTGCGGGCCTGCCAGCATGGTACCGAAGAAGGTCCAAGTTAGAGTCTCTGCAACTCTATTCCCCTTCGCTTTTTTGGGGTCAGTCCAGCCATAGAGATGGGTTTCAGCGACTTGTCAGTTCCCGTAATGCTATTGTTCTGCTCCTACTTTCTGGTCTGTAGTGGTGGACTTGATGATTTTTCTTGTGGCCATGATGACTGTGGAGTGGAGTGGAGTGGAAGAGGGAAGATGTAGGCTGCTATGTTCTCTCAGACACACTGACACACACACACACACACACAAAACAGCGAGCGACAGCCAAGCCAATGCAAGCTACGCCACCATCTCTACAGTTCACATGTTCAGGGTACCTCATCTGTGTGCGTGTGCTCTTGTGCGCGCACGCGCACACACACACACACACGCATGCACACACACACGTACACACACATTTGTGAAAATATCTTAAAAGTAGAGATGATAAAAAACCCGGAGGATCCGGTTGGAGATCCGGGTCAAGACCTCACCCGAACAGACCGGATGGCTGTCGTGCATTGACCCGCCAAAGGCGGGTCAGACGGCATTTCATTAATATGTCAACAAAATGGCAGTTACAGCGCGAGAAATTGTGAAACCGGAATATATCCTCTTTAGTTGACTACAACAGCCATTCTCTAATCTCCCTAGTATGCTGTTCAGTCACGAACACTCACTGAGTAAAACTGAACCAACTCCCGCCTCGTCATTCATCGAGCCTGTTTGATCCGTCCAGCCTACGTTGTGGCCAATTGAGTGTTTGAGTCGCGGATCCCCGCTCCCTATGCGTGTGCTTCTGACTCTGTTGAGGTCTACATTTTAATGTTAGTGCTCTGCCAACGCTTTAACATCTCAGTCTGTAGGCTACTCTTAGGGAAATTATAGTCTACAGACATGACTCTACTATCACTCACTGCGTTACAGCGTAGTAGCCTAGTCTTTAAAGCCACTGCTGCTGTCACTCCCCTCGTCCGAGTCACTCAGCAGCGGCGCCCTCGGCGACTCGGTGAGACGAATCCTGACTGAGTTGTTGGTAGCAGCGAATCCCCTACGGATCGGATCAACGCTTAAGTTTCGTTTTTGCCACGAGTGTGTGAGTCGCAAGGCAACTCGGCAGCCGAAGCGAGTGGTCATCTGCTGCTCGCCTCCTGACTGTCCCAGCTCAACTAGACTTCTGCTCCCAAATGTTTGACGTTTAGTCTTCTTAAATACAAACACACACAGTATTAAGGCTATTGCAAAATCAGGAACATGCCGTTTCACTGCTGCCAAAGGCTGTTCGAGTTGTGGTTGCATGTTTAGTGAGGAGACCCAGGTGGGTCGGATCGCAGCATGAGTTTAGGAAGTGTTACATTCATAAAGTGAGTTTTGTTGATCTTACTCTTTGATTTATCAACGTGAATTGATAAATGGAACAACAAAGGCGAGGCGCATAGCTACTTAACGGCAGAAACGTTTTAAAAAATACATTATTTTTATTGATTTATATTTATTTTAAATGAGTGATCCGTGTGATCCGATTGATCCGTCTAATCCGGATACCCTCCTTGGAATGATCCAATCAATCCGGACGCCTCAAAGATTCGAGTTTAGCACCTCTACTTAAAAGCCTGAGTCAGAGATGCGCCATAAATGGCCATAAATGTTTTGTGTTTTGTGTAATACAGCCTTGAGTGCCACAGCGGTTAGAATTGCAGCGCTGTAACATTGCAGCGTTGTAGCATTGCAGCGCTGTAACATTGCAGTGTTGTAGCATTGCAGCGCTGTAACATTGCAGTGTTGTAGCATTGCAGTGTTGTAACATTGCAGTGTTGTAGCATTGCAGCGTTGTAACATTGCAGCGTTCTAGCATTGCAGTGTTGTAGCATTGCAGTGTTGTAACATTGCAGTGTTGTAGCATTGCAGCGTTGTAACATTGCAGTGTTGTAGCATTGCAGTGTTGTAGCATTGCAGCGTTGTAACATTGCAGCGTTCTAGCATTGTCATGTCTGAATATTGCGAGTGAGAATCTGGCCTCAATGATCGAACTATTGGTTCTGCCATGGAATAAAACACAAAAAAGGATTTCATGTGAGTGGACTCCTAATGCTGTGTCCAGACCAAGAGCGAACTATGCTGCCTGGTAGCGTGGGTAGCAGAAGAAGTTTCGCCTTGAATTCGCTGTATTCGCTCCAGACGCAGCATTTGACATGTTTGATTCAGCTAATCACGTAACGGCTCTGGCTTGACAGCCTGGGACATTCGGAGATATGAACGTTCCGATTGGTTTTCGCCGAACAGCGTCAGAGCGAATTCGCCTGTGATTAGATTTAGTTTAATCGTCAAAATTCGCTCTGGTCGCGCAAGAAGCTTCGCTCCTGGCGAATTCGCTTTGGTAGCGCAGGTCGCGTGCCCTCCATAGAGAAATAATGACTTCCATCGCTTCGTTCGCTCCTGGTCTGTACACAGCATAACTCTAAAACACGATCCTATGGCTGATGATCAAATCATATGAAATCGTATCAAATCGTGGGGCAGTATCGAAAATAATTGAAATGCTGCCTTAAGAAACCAATATTGAATCGTATAGCCTATCGTCATGGAAGCTGTGATTTACTGTACACATATCATGTACCTTGATTTTCCTTCTCAACTTAATGTAAGCATGTATGTGTAAATAAATAAGTAATAAAACATGATCCTGATTATGACGTTGCAGCGTTGCACTGCACCTTTGTAGCATTGAGCACAGCTGTAATTCATTACCACAGAGCTTTGCTTCATGCACACGTTCACATAGACTGTGTGTGAGTGTCTGTGTGTGTGTGTGGGGGGGGGGGGGTGGTGTGGGTTTGTAAAGACATGTAAACACCACAGCCACCCACACACACACACTCGCCTCATCGCTCTTCATCTTCCTGTCGGCACCCCACAACCACACACGCACACACACACAGCACACGCACATACACAAAAAGTGACATATCTACTGGTATGTATGTGCATGTGGACCTGTGAACATGCATGCACACACACAGACGTGCGCACAGACACAGACACACAATGTGTGCACTGCTCCTCTTAAAACACACACACACACACACACACACACACACACACACACACACACACACACACACACACACACACACACACACACAGGATCAATTCTAGTCATTTTGCTGTCCATATTTGGGTGAGCACACCCTTTCCTTTCTGTGCATTTAGAAATTGCCGTAGTCGTGTCATCCACCAGAGCAGAAGACACAGAGCCAGCGATTCTCAGAAATGAATTCAGCTAAGAGGAAAAATCTTCTGGCATGATAGAAGGCCATTTGTGTGTGAAAAGAGTGCTGCCTTTCTCTCAACTGCATGCTGCTTATTTGCTGATTACACGTGTGTGGACATTTGTAGACCCTTCATAGCCAGGCTGTGCTCTCCTAGTGACGCAACACTTTCAGCGTTGCAACTAGTCAGGTCAAGAGCAATGCAAGTACTTTCTGAGTTCCCGCAAATACAGGAACTCCTCCCACTTTGTCGATAAGCAAACAACCATAAGCAAACCAAGGGAGGTAGGCAGGGGCGTAACAATAGCAGGTGCAGCAGGTGCCGTAAATGACATGAGATTATCTGTTAGCCTATATTTGCAGACTACATTCATAAAAAAATATTTCTTAGTGAGAAAACCATTAAGCCTGAAGATAACACTTTTCAAACAAATGTTGCTTATTATGACTTTGTTTATGCAGCTCTCGCATGCATAATGAGAATCAGATGCAATAATAGACCCAACAAAGAGGAGGACACATAGATAGGAGGACACCTCTGCCAACAAGAAAATGACACATTTGATGCAATGTTGATTCAATGCAACAGCCAATAATAAATCATCAAGTTGCTCATAACTTTTTTTGTAGTCTTATGAGGGCCTTAGCATTCCAAACAAACTATTTGGGGACTGTTTAAAAGTGTGAAACGTTTATCAAGCTATTCTGTGTATGTTTTACTGGTGGGCTGTCAACAATGTGTTGTCATGGTTGTCTTGGATGTTGCGTTTCCATTCAAAGTGCACCGTCTCCATCTTTTCCAATGTTTATGGTAGCCGGGACCGTCTTCCATAACCAGCATTGCATATTGTGCCGTTATTTAAAGATGCCAAAGGACGTAAAACTACTTTGCAGTGGCACCTTGTGTATGTGGGGTAGTGGAAGATTGAAATCATTATGAAGGCATATCATGTTGTTTAAAGTGGGGTGCTTAAGAATCTTAAGATCAGCAGGGTTGTCTCCCTCGTCTGTGTAGCCTGCTGTCAGCTGGGCAGACACCACACTGGCAAGCACACACGCACACACTGGTACTTTCTCCAGCCCCCTGTCCCTGTCTCAACCGGTCTCTAGACACATATTCCGAAAGCCTTTCTTTGCGTTTGTCCTGTTTTTTTTTGGACAGATAACTTAAATACTCTATGATGTAAATGTGCACATCGTTGCAGCATTCACGATGCTATTGCAATTGCAAAGAATATAGCCCACCCTTTCACCCGTAATGTATTAGGCTAGATAAAATATCCTAAAATTAGCACAACCTCCGAGGGCCCGTGCTGGATACTCGCACCGGGGCCCGTGACCGAGTTGTTACGCCACTGGAGGCAGGTCAACCATGCCGTTTGGGAAACATTAATTATGCTCTTGGTCAGACTAAGTCTCGAAGAGATTTGAACGTCGATGATAATCAGGTTAAACATGGATATTTTTAAATATGTCTACATGTATTTTTGGGGGTAACTGGTTCCAAATTAATTAATGACTGTAATGCATTGCTTTTTGCGATAATGCAGTGAGTGATGTAAAGCATTACCGAGGGAAAATGGTAAAATTTGCTTAGTTACTTTGCCAGTACAATGCATTTCAAATGACATTGAAGTGCTGGCGTGGAGAATAAGGTATTGCCTTGTCCAACTCCACTATTGTTCACTGAACTGGGATTGCAGATCGCTTGTCAGTATCCCATGTAGATTACACGATGCAAGACTCACGATTGACCTCTGATTGAGCAAAAAATCGACCCGATTCCCAAAAAGTGGTGTGAATGACAAATCGTGGCAAAATCAGGCCTAAAATCGCACAGTGTATGCCCGGTTTAACTGATAAACCATTATGCATTCTTTAATGGTGACGTTTCAGCCTTATGTTACCTCTTTCATCAGACAAGTGATTGCCAGAAATAGCACCCACTCACGGTGGGGGAAAAAATTGTAACCCAAAACTATCCCCATGCCATTTCAGGTTATCTGAATAGACATCACATAATTTCTCAGTGGATGTGTGGTTGTCGAACAGTTAAGTGTAACCACATGCTCCAAACTTGCTCCACACACACAATATCTCCATTATTCCAATACTATTTAAAAACATGTAAACTAAAAGGAAATGACCTCAATGTAAGACTATAAAAAGTACATGTACATTCTGAGTGTTATTTTCTCCATACTTCTTCCCTTTAGTATGCACTTTAAGTATGAACTAGGTATGCACTTTGGCTATCTCTTTGACTCAAAATGGTGTCAAAATTAAAAGTAAAAGTATAAAAAGAAACACAGTTTTCCCTTCAACACAAGTAACTTATCTGAGTAACCATTAGATGTGTACTTGTCTCACGATCAGCGAACTCTGCACTGGTTGGATCAGATTTGTGGTGGGTCCTTGTTCGCTATGTAATAATATCATGAATTTGCTTTAACTTTTACTTTTGGCACCTCTGCTTTGACAGCACTTTATATTTGTGCTGTCGACAGTGTATTTTGATAGATGTTATTATGTGTTGTGTGGTATGTGGGAGCTGTTATGAATTTCTAAGATAATTTTCTCCGAGACCACTACAGTAAACCAATCTTGAGTCTCTCTAGACTCTTATTTCTCAGTAGAGTCCTATTAGTCCTTTAACTCTGACGACCCAATGAACCGCTTCCGGATTTCCCCCCGAAAGTCAGCCGAATTAGTGACCAATGGTATGAATACCAATAAATACCAATATGTTTACATTCACTTGTTATTAGAGATGCACCGGATCCAAGATCCGGTTCCGGCAGGATAATAGGGTTTTTCACAGGGTCCGGATCCAGCAGGATCTTAAGCAGTGGATCCGGTATCCGGTAGGATCCTAAAAATCAGGATCTGGTGCATCTCTAGCCTAGGCTTTTCAGTCAGTCTTTCACAACCCTAATCGCTGCATGGAGTGAAAGCCCTTTGGAAGCGGCCGTTTCAGGCAGTGTGGCAGTAAGCCAATGAGTCTAAAAAATAGCTTGAGCCAACGTAATAAAAAGGGCTCACTTCCGCGAGTAGGCTATGTGTTTCAACCCTTTTGTAGGATCCGGTATCCGGTTCCGGATCCGGCAAGATCTTAAGCAGTGTATCCGGTATCCGGCAGGATCCTAAAAATCAGGATCCGGTGCATCATATGAGCAGTTTTACTTGGTTTATTCAATTATACAAACCCCAACTCCGGTGAAGTTGGGACGTTTGGTAAACTGTGGATAAAATCAAAATGCTATCATTTTCAAAACATTCAAACCATTCATTAGATGGAGAATAGTGAAACTTCAACATATTAAGTGTTAAAATTGAGAAAAAATATTATTTTAGGGGACATACTGTATGTACTAATTTCTAATTTCATTACTGCAACACATCTCAAATAAGTTGGGACGGGGATCAGTGAGATGTAAGAAACATCCAAATAAGATAAAACAACAAAGAAGAAAATTTCTAAATTAATTGTACTGATGGACAATATGAGTGTCCAGGTATAAGACCAACACAGAGAGGCTGAGTCACTCAGAATTAAAGATGCAGAGGGAATAATTATAGTAATTACATACATTTTTGAATTTCCTTTGATTTACTATGATTGAGTGTATAAAAGACATATTTCTGTCATTAAAATCATTGTATAGGTTCATGACATCATGAAATATATATTGGCTGTAGTCTCACTCGAGCACTCCAAGAATTACAGCTATTGAAAATTGACCATATTATGAATGCTTCATGTGTTCAAATGATAGAGGGGTTTAACATTCTCTTATGCATCCGAGCTCACTTGAACTAGACCCAGTAGACATGGGAAACTGTCCTTTGCTTATTATGCATTTTGAAGGGAGATCTTCAATTACTGCCACATAGTAAGGACAAATTGCATTCTCTACTATGTTTTAACAGTTTAACTCCATCATAAGGACCAACAGGGGATACAATGGCTTTTGGTCAAGACCTCTCACACTGTAAGCACTACAGAAAGGAAAACATTGCAAAACATGACAAGGAATACACCCTCCATTTAGGCTGGTGAAATCATGTCCAAGATACAGTAGGAATTAACACTATTTTTTATATAAAATCATCTCATCGGTTAATGTATTTAATTGTTAAGTGTTGTCTTTTGTTTTGTTTTTAGTCTTCCTTGGCATTTGCTGCCTTTTATTGTCCCCGTCCCAACTCTTTTGAGACATGTTGTTTTTACATATTCATGAATATCCCCAAAACAATAATTTTGGTCAGTTTTGATGGCTGATATGTTTTCTTTGTGCCGTTCTCCATCTAATGTAAGAATCAGACGTTTTGAAAATGGCAGTATTTTGTTATTATTTACAATTTACCTTGTGTCCCAATTTCTATGGAGTTGGCGTTTGTACTTCAAAGTGGCCTTAAAATGTTCTACAACGGTGGTTCTATAAGGCGTTCCATGGGGGAAAGAGTTATAGCTCTGCTCCAAGCTGATCACCTGCAATCACAGACTCTATTATAATGCAAATGGAAGAAAGAGGGTGCAATGTTTCTTTTCAATTAACGGCCTGTTGGAATGTGTGACAGTAATGAGAGAGTAATGTATACGGTGTGTGTGTGTGTGTGTGTGCGTTTGTCCGAGTGTGCATGCATGCACGTGTGTGTGTGTGTGTGCATCCGAGCGCGCATGTGTATGTGTGTGTGAGTGTGCTGGTGTGTGTGTTTGCGTGCATCCGAGCGTGCATGTGTATGTGTGTGTAATATCCCTTATCAACACACAGCCCAGCACAATGCCACACACCATCAACACCAAGTACAAACTCACATGCAACCCTGGTCCACTGTGTGTGTGTGTGTGCGGCCCTGTGTGTGTGTCTGTGTCTGTGTGTGTGTTTGTGGCCCTGTGTGTGTGTGTGTGTGTGTGTGTCCCTGTGTGGGTGCACCTCATCATTTTGTCTTTCAGCTCATTGAGATGCGAGGCGTTGTGAGATGGGAGCTCCCAGCTCCTAAAATAGAGACGAGTTCCTGTGTGCCTCTGTGCCTGTGTGTGTGTGTGTATGTGCCTCTGTGAGTGTGTGCATGCGTGCGTGCGTGCCTGCACTCGTGTGCTTCTGTTTGTGTGCGTGTGTGTGTGTGTTTGTGTGCGTGTGTGTGTGCATGTGTGCATGTGTGCGTGCGCTCGCGTGCTTGTGTGTGTGTGCACGCGTGTAGCTCATTGAGATGCAAAGCATTGTGGGTCTCCAGCTCCTAAAATAAACTCAGGTAATACAGCACAGTGACACAGCAGTTTCCAATAGCTCTGGATGAGATGAGAGCAGTGTGTGTGTCTCTGTGTGTGTGTGGTTGCGTGTGTGTACATGCATGTGTGTGTATGCATGTCTATGAGTGATTCTACGATTCGCCTACACTTTTGGCAAAAGCAAAATGTCAATTATCAGTATTTTTTTTCAACTAAATGACCTAGATGTTTACATAGTGTATATATTTAAGTTTCCAAACAAACAAATTGCCAAGCTTAATCTTAAATCATTTGATAAATACTCTTAATTATTTTGTCAACAGTGTTATGGACAAATACTATGTCATTTCAAACATATATAAAAATACTACAGAGTTGAAACAATATACGTTTGAAAGTGCTTATGTCCCTTAGCAATAATGTTGTCATTAATCTGTGCAACTGATATAGAAAATGTGATTGTTGAGCTTAAGTAGGATTTTATGATTCACTGTGATACAGACTGACACATTTTTCATTAAAAATCCCTGTAACGTCTGATTTGAATTTCCCCCTCCTTACACAAGACTTCCTTCTCCAGAGATAATCCCTAGTGTCTGTTCATAGGATTTTTCCAACACATAATGGATCAATAGCTCAAAAACACTTTCAAAACAGTCAACCGTGTAACTCAACGGTGTTACGGTCAACAAGTCGGCACTTTTTTAGGAGAAAAAACAGAGCAGACAAACCCATCTCCCTAGAACACAAATTATTTTGTTTGTTTGTCTGTCAATATGGAGATAAATTGGCAAAAACATACTCTTCCTCAACTGTCATCAGTGTTGCCAGATTGGGCTGGTTCCCGCCGAATTGGGCTGCTTAGGATGGCCGTGTGCAGGTAAAAATGGCATCTATCAGAAAAACCTGCCCACTTTTTGCCATAGAAATCAATAGAATTGGGCGGGATTTTGTGCTTCTAGACGGATTTTGTAAAATGTTTTGGCTGGAAATCATCAGCCTCATCTGGCAACCCTGACTGTCATAGCTAATTGTAACACCATTGACGGTAACACGGCTTGACATTTCAGCCATTTTTATGGTGTTGTGCTAACTGAGGACCTCAGAAGTTCCACCACAACACCTTAATCAATTCATGTATCTGTATGCTTTATCTGTGTTTTTCTACACGTGATTTCTAATTCAGATTCTTATGAATATGTTGATAACACAGTTGACAGGCAATTTTCCCGCTATGAGAACATGAAAAAGAATGGATTAAATTATGGAAGGATGGAGCTCAAAACTTACCAAAAAGTCTTCCCATATCCTGCCAAAGAGGTTATGACATCACGTGATGTTATTCGTATGGCCTAAGACCAAACCATTACTGATTTATGGAGGGGGTTTCAGACAGTGACACGGTTAACACAGTTTTCGTGGACACACACACAAAATGGCAAATTTCATGTATAATGGAAAGGACAGTGGTCTTTCTGACAGTTTTGTCATATTGTGATGATTACTGTGAATCAACATTTGTAATCGTCTTGGGCAAAACAAGTTTCTTTACATGCTAATACGAAGACTGAATCTGACATTTGGAAAACAGGACGGCATGAAAACGCCCAAAACCAGTATTAAATATTCATTCTTGCTGAGGGAAATAATGCCATGTCTACACTTTCTGTATTATATGAAATATAAATGTTTTCTAATGTCCAAAACATAATTGGATGCAGTTTATAGTAAGTGGAATTGGCAAATAAAATCCACGGACAGCCGAATCGGAGAATCACTCACATGCGAGTGTGGGCATCAGCATGCCTATTTGTGTGTGTGTGTGTGTGTGTGTGTTTGTGTGTGTGTGTGTGTGTGTGTGTGTCTGTCTGTCTGTCTGTCTGTCTCTGCATCTGTCTCTGTGTAGCTGTTGTGTCCTGAACTCTTATTCTGATACAGGATTTGTCTCCATACTGTATGTTGCTAGGAGACTTTGATTTGTTTAGGCTCTTGAAGAACGTTAACTAAATGCTGAAACTCACGCTTGTTCCCGCTGTCATTTATTACACAAAACACTACAGTAGCTCTGGATGAGAGGAGAGTTACACGGGCAGAGTGTTTCAGAATGGAATAAAGGCATACAGTACCCACAGTCGGTAGCTTGGCAAACCCAACATGACATGACAAGTATACTGCCTTACAAAGGCAAAGTGCAGTAACTACTGTGCAGTATGCCAACATTGAAACTGAGGAAAATGCCTCTAGAGCCTTGGTATTAGGTAGGATATAGTACTTGATTTACTTTGATACAAATTTGATAAAGCAATATATCTAAAACGGGACACATTTAGGCTAGACCATAAGGCTTTGTTACGATAGAGATAAAGGAGGTGTTATACTTTGATAAAAATTTGATAAAGCAATATATCTAAAACGGGACACATTTAGGCTAGACCATAAGGCTTTGTTACGATGGAGATAAAGGAGGTGTTATACTTTGATAAAAAATTGATAAAGCAATATATCTAAAACGGGACACATGTGGACCATAAGGGGTTGTCTCGATATAAAGGAGGTGTAATGAAGAGCATTTTTAGTCTAAACACAATTTTGAACATTAAAGATGTACTTACTGAACTTTGCCACTGTAGAGCAGTACAGTATCGTCTGGCACAGCATCATTAGTGAAGCAACAGACGTTGGCGTTCAAACCGACTAAAAATATTTAGCTGCACGATATACCTGTAAATACCACCAGATGTGTCTTCATTACGGTAATGGCAAGAAAAGACCAAACACGTCTTGAGCGATTCTAGCGCCGGAAGTAATTGGCTTTGTATTGAGTCGCTGATGACAGAAGAGACAAAGATGATTTGGGCGACTAGAGGCGATTTGAACGACTTGGGCGACAGTTTGTAGTTGGACTTCAGCAAATATTATGCAAATGAGCTATGATGCAGTTCGGCGACAGCGGCCACAGCCAATGGGAATGTCGGAATGCTTGTATTCTGCTTTTAACGGGCATACTCTGTTGATTCTATCACTCCAATTACTCTTGCTGCACTGTCGATTCTCTGATGCTTAATCTTGTTGCCACCGGTGTGTTCGCCCGGTAACGGTGCTTGCACACCGCAAGCGCGAGATGTCCACTAAGCGTGTCCGGTATCAGTCCGAAACGGTTAGAATACATGAAAACAGATCATGCCTTGCACACAGGAGCTCGGTGTAAATCCGGTGCATATCCGGTCCTGCGAGCGGCAGACTGGATATGTCCACGATACTCCCTGAAAATAGAACTTGAGACTATTTTCCTGCACGGACGTCAACGCGCAATGAGCGGGTTCCATTGAAAATGAATGCCTGCTGCTCGTGGATAGAACGTGGACGATGACTGTGCAGTGTGAAAGGCAGCCCGCGACCCTCTCGCACTTGCGATGCTCCCGGACACGTTAAGCGAACACGAATATCTCAGTGTGAATCCACTGTTAGCCGTCCCCAATGTCTCACTGCACTGATTCAAAGTGTAAAACTCTCATGCACACAGATAAGCATTGTGACTGAAGTACAGATTGTGCTTCCTTTTGGATCATCTCTGAAGTTACAGTGCTAGACCACCCATACAACCTGACATACACACCTGGCACAACATACAACCTACACAACTTGAGTACATAACCTTCACAGAGTGTTTGGCTGAAGCTGTGATGGGGAAAAGTGAAGTGGCATGGGTGGATGCAGGCGAGTGGTGGAGAAGCATATCAGGGTTTATCCAAACACCAAGCCATGGATGACCAGAGAGGTACAAAACCTCCTTCAGGAAAGGAACTCTGCCTTCAGGAGTGGTGATGAGGGGATGTACAGCGCGGCCAGGTCTAGCCTCAAGAGGGGAATCAGACAAGCCAAGGCTGCTTACAGGAAAAAAATAGAGGACTGTTTCCAGAGCCACAACTCCAGGCAGGTGTGGCAGGGCATTCAGCACATCACGAACCACAGACCCAAGTCAACAGATTCCGTGGACACCTCATTGGCAGAGGAACTAAACATCTTTTTTGCCCGCTTTGAGGTACAGTCACCTGACACTGCCATCCATAACCCACCAGGATACAGCAGTCACTCCCTCGTGCTGGAGGAACAGCAGTGGATCCACGGAAAGCAGCGGGCCCGGATGGTGTCTCATAACAGCCCTTCATGCTGCTCTGTCCCATCTAGAGCAGCAGGGGAGCTATGCCAGGCTGCTCTTTGTGGATTTTAGCTCGGCATTCAACACTATCCTCCCCAACAGACTGGTGACCAAATTATTGAACCTGGGGCTGTCACACTCCATCTGTCGGTGGATCCTGGGGCCTCATTTATCAAGCGTTCTTACGAACAGATCTGTGCGTAAAGTGTGCGTGCGATCATTCCAGAGCAAAGTGTGGGATTTATGAAAATGTACTTGAACGTAGAAATGTGCCTAAATCTACGCACAGCTTTGACCATGCTTACGCACATTACCTAGTGGTAGAATAACCAAACTGCAAATAGGCTAGTGTTGATCGGTGCGCATGGGAATATTTCAATGCTCATTCAATTGTTGCATAACAGTGTGCCTGACGGCATTTAGGGTCGTGTACACAATGTAATTCCGAAGCACTGTGTTAATTGCGCTGCATTAAACCTACCTGACGTTCATGCATTTCATTCAGAGTGAATTAAATAATTGTTTCACCTGAAGACCTCACAATAATCAACCTAGCTTAATTAATATGGGTATAAAAGGCACACGTAGGACATGCCATTCAGAATACAACATGGCCCATCTTGCTTTGCTGGAGGATCTGGGAAACCGTGCGCTACGGAGGGAGCGCGTGTTCAGGGAGCGTGCCGATTTATTGGCAGAAAGTAGTGAGTGGCTCCTAAGCAGGTTCAGATTCCCTAAACATGTATTGCTCGATCTCTGCCGTGAATTGGGGCCTTTTCTCGAGCAAGAAACAAAGCGCACGCAAGCCATACCTGTCCATATACAGGTGCTCTCCACTCTGGGCTTTTTGGCTACAGGTACATTTCAGCGCGAGGTAGGAGATCGATGCGGCATTTCACAGCCGTCCATGAGCCGAATTCTGCCCACAGTGTTGGATGCGATTATTTCTTTGGCACCGACTTACACGACTCTCGATTGTGTGTCCGATTTTGTCCGGGGTGCACCGTACACTAGAAGAGAATTGCAACTGTCAATTTTATCCCTGCTCGCAACCACTGAGACAATACCCAACGTTCTATTTCCAGTCGCAAATATCAAACACTGTTTGATTTCTACGATTTGCCATTGGCGACTCTTTGAGCTACCAAAGTTCTATCTTGGAACGTCGCTCACGACGAGGAAATCTTTCCCGACAATCGCTTGCGATGGTCCTGGGGGGTAACGTTCCAGCGATTGTCGTAAGGGGGGTTTTCAGCCGAGAATCGGCGCAATAGTCGTGTAGTTTGAGCCAGGCTTTAGGCTGACGCACAGCGGAGGATGAGGACAAGTCGGGCTCCCCCTGCACCAGCTCTACCACCACGACAGAAGCGCACGTGTCTGCGTAAAGAGACAGATGTGTTAAATGGCAATCAGTTTAAACGTTTGTACAATAAGTTAAAATTCTGTGGCTCCATTTCTATTTTTTGTTTTTGTTTTAAATAAATGTGTGCAAAGACTGCTTACCTTCATCTTGGTCATCGTGTGCTTCACTGTTTGACCTGCTCACTGTGGGTTCAAGGTCCGTGTCTCCGGCTGTACAGTTTATACCGGAGATCGGAGTCCCCAATAATTGCTGCAACCTGTTCGTCCAATGCTGATAGTTTTTCGAGGTTTTGCCCTCTGCCGGTCAAACTAACAGCCCTCTTGTGAGCGGCTAAACTTTTTTTTTTTTGCATTCAACTTAACGTTGAACCATTTCTTTTTTATTTCTGAAACGGTCCGTTGTTCAGACCCTACAGCATTTACGCTGCTCGTCACCTTGTCCCAAGGAATGTTTTTCCTTTTGTTTGACACGCCACAATCCAAAGTGCCAAATAATAATTTTTGATTGTGGCCTACCTCTGTTACTAAAGCTTCAATTTCTGTCTCAGAGAAATTGCGTTTCTTGGCGCGCCTCTCCATGATTCCAACAAGGATTTAATTGCGAGTTCCGGTGGCTTTTAAAGGGATTGTTGATGCCATATTTGGTTAATTGGGGGCGTTCCATAATGCAAATTAGTCTGATCGTGCCCGCGCAAGGTGAAGTAGCAGGTGTGGGATTTGTCTTTGCAGATTACCTACCGGTGTGCGTACGACCAGTGTTAGAACGTTTGATGAATGCCGATTTGTCTGTACTTGCGCACATTCTAAATTTCACTCATACGGCACAATTTAGAAGGGATTCTACGAACTAATGATAAATCAGGCCCCTGGACTTTCTGACAGACCAGAGGGTAAGAGCTGGCTCCCACCTGTCCTCAGTCATAAACACCAGCACAGGCTCCCCCCAAGGTTGTGTGCTAAGCCCACTCCTGTACACCCTATACACTCACGACTGCACCCCCTCTCACTCCAGCAATAGTATCATCAAGTTTGCTGATGACACCACCATCGTAGGTCTCATCTCCAAGGGAGACGAAACTGCATACCGGGAAGAGGTGCAGCGTCTATCGGTCTGGTGCAAGGAGAACAACCTGTTCCTAAACATCACAAAAACAAAGGAGTTGATAGTGGACTACAGGAGGACAAAGGCTAACATTCAACCGCTGGTCATCGATGGGGCCTGTGTGGAGAGGGTCTCTGATTTCCGCTTCCTGGGCGTGCATCTGAGGGACGACCTTTCTTGGAACACCAACACCACTGCCACCATCAAGAAGGCACAACAGAGACTGTACTTCCTTAGGGTCTTACGGGCTAACCATCTACCCCAAAGTCTACTGGTGGCCTTCTACCGGAGCTCCATAGAGAGCATCCTAACATACTGTTTATGTGTGTGGTATTCCAGCTGCACAGCAGCGGACAGAAGCACAGCTCAGAAGATCACCAGCTGTCCCCTGCCCTCTTTAGAGGAGTTGTTCTCCTGTCGCTGTCTGAAGAAAGCCAAGCAAATCATCAGAGACCCCTACCATACTGGATATAAACAGTTTGAGCTGCTGCCATCAGGCAGGCGTTACAGGGCTCTGGGTACAAAAACAAACAGGCTAAAAGACAGTTTTTATCCAAAAGCAATCTACACACTTAATTTTGCACAGCTGACTTTTTAAAATCTGAATTATTTTTTATACAGTATATATATAGGTTTCTTTGTTGATTTTTAAGCACCGTGAGCATCTGCACTTTACCAATTTCGTTGTACCTGTACAATGACAATAAAGATTCATTCATTCATTCATTCATTCATTCATAATAGAGTCCTCTACAAATAGCCTGGGAAATCCCATGCTGCTTTGCACAATAGTTTCGATCTGAAAGACAGCATGGATTCTACTCCTCAGCGAAGACACCAGATCATGTTCCCTGTCTCCGTCCAATCAGAGACACATTTGGCTATGGCTACATATGCCAAATGATGCACTTTCGCAACGATCAATAAACAGCCGTTGTCAATCGTGAACCACACATACCCTAGGCAGCAGTGGTCGGCAAATGGTGGCCCGCAGGCCAATTTTGGCCCGCCATCAATTCTGCCTAGCCGGCGAGATGAAATTAATTTGATATATATAAAATATATATATTTATATATATATATATATATATATATATATATATATTAAAAAGGGCATACATAAAACAATTCCATACATTTCGATACATTTATTGTCCTAAAGTGACAAAATAACATCCCTGCAGTTATCCATGACGCACAGGTCGGAACAGCATTGGCACGCCAGTGCGTGTAATCTTGTGCAAAAAAGTGTCCTGTCTCCCTTCTCCAGTGGGCAAGGTAAGAAATAGTCATAAACCCACTCACAGTTTAACAAGTCAGAGTCATTTAGGCCTACACATTTGAATACCTCTCTGACAGCTCAAAGTTTGCATGACAGCTCTTGACTTTGTAATGAATCTGCTGATCAAAATACGCTTTTCTATATGCATCGCGCGGAAGCAACAGCAATTCCAGAGCAGGATGGAAAACTTTCCAGTGTTACGCAAAATTCGTGAAAGGACTGTCGTCTTGGGGACACTTGGACAAGTACAAGGGATAAAGATTCAGTAACTACAATTATTTTGAGAAGCCTAACCGCTGAACACCTATTTCCAACTAGGCCTACTAAAACGTGGGGAAATTATAACACAGAAGATATCGCCAAATCAGCTGGGCCCACTGCAAAGGGTGTTACCATCACAGGCTTGAGTTACTGTCTTGTTCTTAATGAATCTCCCCCCAACAACAAAAACATGGGGTGTGGTCATTGTGTTATGACAGAGTTGCGTTTGAGGGGAAAGACGGACACTAGTAGTCTATTTGATTACAAGCGGTCCCGCGGCGCAATGGTGCGAAACTGAAAGTTGACTGCGCCCCTGGAGGTTGTGAGCGCGGCTTTGGGTCGCGGAACTATGGTTAAGAATCCCTGCATGTGTCGGGAAGCTGACCTTGCTGAGTGCGGTATTTGTTTCACTGAGGTGATCACTCCATCCATTGACTTAATACTCAACCAACTCCTCCAAAATAGCCACCATCACTTCCTTAAATAAAACCTCTGCGTCCGTGAATGGTTTGTTGTGACGGGTAAGAAACCATGCAGGGGTCCGTATCTCGAAAGCGTCTTTGCTAACGACGGTAGCAACGTCCTTCGTAAGAGCGACTCAACTCTCTCTCGACAGCGACGCTCACCACTAAATCCAAGGGAATGGTAAGACGGTCTTAAGACGGCAAGCAACGACAAGAATCGAGAAACGGACCCCAGCTTCGTAACCCTCTGCTGCTCGGTGAGTGTTTTGTTGCTGTGTGCATATCCAGCCTTGCTTTCATTTTGTTCGTTCGGACCTCTGTCCCAGGAGGATAAGCTACGCGTTTTTGAACTGGCCATTTTTGTCTCATGGTGTCTTCTGATGTTATCTAGAATTCCTCTTAAGTTGTTGAAGCTATCGACCATTTCATCAGGTGTGCAGTGACCATTTAGTAGGTCACCTGATTTGATGAGGTCTGAAATCTTAAGCTCAGCAGAGGCATTAATGCGTCGTCTGTGAATGACATTGTTGGGTGTGCATTGTTGTGGTGGTCGGAGAGGCCGACGTCCGTGACCGATATATTGTTGATATCAAGCGCATGTGAAATAACAAGGTCAAGTGTGTTGCCTTTCCGATGGGTAGGCTGTTCTGTAACATTCTGGACGAGACCGAATCCATTTAATGTGTCTAAAAAAGACTTGGCTATTGCGTCATCTGATTTATTTACGTGGATATTAAAGTCGCCAGCAATTATTGCTTTATCATAGTTAGTAAGTACGTCCGACATGAAGGTGGAGAAATCATGCTTTAATTTTGTTCGTTCGGACCTCTGTCCCAGGAGGATAGGCTACGCGTTTTTGAACTGGCCATTTTTGTCTCATGACGTCTTCTGATGTTATATTCTTTGAAAACGGCAACAGCCTCATTGCAAATGAGACACATAGGCTTGGCATTAATAAATGCAGGCAGGATAAATGCATAGGCTACCTCTCCTTACATTCTTTGTAGGTCCTGCATTCTGAATCAATGTTTCTTTTCAAGGTTTTCGACAACAACATTTTGCATCGATAAATAATGATGCCCACGATGCCATTGTCTGGAAAAAAAATTGGCCTGCATCCAAACGTAATTGCCGACCTCTGCCCTAAGTATTTGCAGTAGGCAGGTCTGGTGATAACCAGCCAACTCCACAAGAACTTTTTTCACTTTTTTTGGGGGGGGGGGATAAGACTGCAAGAGCTGACACATTATATTAGAGGAGGAGCCAAGCTCTTTAGAGTGTCACGCCTATACCTGTACTGATATTCGTAAGAACAGTAAAAGGGTAGTTTATTGTAGCCTAGTTGCGGTCTATTTAAAAATATCAGCATAGTTCATTAGGGTACATGTGGCTCTGTCAAAGAAGAATCCAATGCTGTTGTAATTACGCAGATATTTGGGAGTACTTGTACTCCTCCTCATCAGAAAAATCCGTCATTTTGCAGCAGAACCAAAAAAATGATTACAGATGTCCTTGCTTTCCTTCTCCATTCAAGGATGGAGCACCCCCCATACACTGGCCTGCCGGATAAAACAAGGATGTAAGAAAGAAAGAAAGAAGGAGAGGAAGAAGAACAGAAAGAAAGACAGCAAAATAATCAAGTCCGCTGTTGTTTACGACATCCACATCGTGTGCCTGATGTCTTGTTATGAATACTCATGACATGGATGTTCTTTCCTGATTTGTTTTGACCCATGCCACATGTCCATATAGTGTCAAATGCCCCCAACGTCCTTGAATGCCCCCTGTTTTGGGTCTGCATGATAAAACACGTGATTTGAGCATAACAATTAATATTTCCCAGTGTTCCCGTATTTGCATTGACTCTTGACCTGACTGGTAGCAATGCTGAAGCTATTGCGTCTCTAGGAGGGCACGGCCTGGCTAATCTGAAACAACTGTCGCCTTTCACCCACTTTACCCTTCCCTTCTACATTTAGACTTTGACTCCGTCACACCTCTGATGTTGGATTGGTTTGACTGCATGGTGGTTCAGGAGCTGAGCGAATCTGAAATTCCACCCAAATCCTTGGGTAAGCTGAGCTGAAATACACCAAGACCTGGCGAGAAACAGGGGTGTATTTCTCGACACCATCATTGCTAACTAAGTTAGCAGCTCACTTGGTTGCAATGCAATTTCCCAATGACAACCTACGAAGTTGCTAACAGGTTAGCAATGTTGCTTTTGATAAACGTGGCCCTGGTTAGCATTCTATGCCCCTGGATGGAATGACATGATCATATCTGTGGGATCAAGTGTACTTGACTACATAAACAGTAAGTGACAAGAGAAAGGTTGACTCTTCTTCGGACGTCTAACATAGTAGGTTCTTTATTGCTGTTTGTAGATCAGATACAACCTACGTGACCCAGGTAGCTGAGGTTGTGGAAGACGTTTCACCAGTGTTGTGTGTTCATTGAACACGCTCATTTTTTCGTAAACGTTAAACTGAACGCAACACATTTTTTAATAAAGAACTTGAATGTGAATTAGTTCACATTATGTGTCATGAACGGCAGACATCGCTGTAAATGAACTTTGGAATTTGTTTTCCATTGAAAGCTGAGTGACATCTGTTTTCTCTTTTGAAACGCAATGAGAGAAAGCTCCCCCTTCTCTCTCTCGCTGGTGCCGCTTGTATCATCAGTGAGAATTTCTTTTGACATCTGTGTGCGCAATGCATTGCGGGCAACGTAGTGTCCGGCTGAGAATAGTTGGATAACATAGGCGCTGCTTACGCACAATGTTACCCATGATGAATTGCGGCGGAGAGAGAGAGAGAGAGCGTGCGCACGAGAGAGCGAGAGGCAGACAGACCAAGCGCTGCATTTAAAAAATGGTCCGTGGAAGGGATAGCACGGAGACAGACACTGATTTTCCTTATGAACATTTAAACCACCTGCGCAGCAAAAACAGTAAGGACATCCACAACGTCCTGTTCGAATTTGAAACGGCACATTGAGTTAAAACATCCATCCGGTGTGAATGCATTTGCACGCCCTCGAGGGTCATAAGGGAGGAAAGGGGGAGAAGACCCCTACCAAGCCCAAACGTAAAATATTACACTGCCAGCAGCCTCCAAGAGGTCTGTGGTGGTCTCACAGGAGCAGGTAGATCAACTGATTATCGACTACTACATTGTGGAAGATGTACAACCTCTAAACAAAAAATCACTGTATCACACGCGTGTTATAAGTGTGTTACATAAGATACACAATTTCCTTAAAAATATATAGGCATATTTGTGCATTTGACTTTTGCCTTCATTAGGTCTACCTTCATTCAAGAGTTTTGCTCATGTAAATTAATTCATACACAATCAGATAGGCTATATAATGTCATATATATATAATATGAAATATGTATATATAATTTTATATTATTTATGTATTTATTAATTTATTGAAATGCTAGTAGACTTCATTGCAGTAGGCTAGAACTGGTCTACCTTGTCTGTACTGCATGCTGCAAGTTTCATCACCTGGTATGAAACCCACAATTGCAGCGTCATGAGCAAATGTCTAGTCAATTTCTAAGAATGTATGATTTCTAGCTCATGGTGTGAAAAAAGCATTTCTTTGAATATTTCACGAAAAAAAGTGAAAATGAACTGAACTTTGAACTAGTTCACAATTAAAATTGTGAACTTTGAACGTAAACTGTTCACTTGGAGCATCTATGAACTGAACTTGAACTAGTTCAGAAAATCTGTGAACTGGCATAACATTGCGTTTCACCATCCCTTAATTCATTTTATTCGCTCTGGTCATGACATTTACATGTTTGATTTAGCTAATCACATAACAGCTCTGGCTTCACAGCCTGAAACATTTCGAGATCTGAACATTCCAATTGATTTTCGCCGAACCGCATCATAGCTCATTACCATAACATTAGCTTGACTTAAATCACTGAAATTCGCTCTGGTCGCTTCGCTCCTGGCAAATTCGCTTTCGACGCTTTAGTCGCCAACCTTCCATTGAGAAATAATGACTTCCATCGCTCAGGTAACCAAGGTCACGCTTGGTACACGCACATAGCTTCTGTGAAACGATAAGGGGCCTATTCCAATATTTAGTCTGCCTGATTCAGAGGATCATTTCCTTGATCGGATGTGTTTAATGATAAACTTTTTATTGGTATAATGAGATTAAAGACAAGTACATTCGCGCACGCACACACACACACACACACACACACACACACTGTCATAATGTTTTTTTTATTAGGAATTTGTGGCAGCATTCCTCGTAATCATCACCCAGGCTAAATTACTAAGTCTACTGCATGTGTAACCGAGGGTAGGTTGGAGATTTAAGTAAAGTGTGTTTTAACGACTACGCCACTGGTGGCCTTGCACCACCAGATATACTTGTTGAACAATGGCTCTTAGACCAAGTTGTAAACCAGGGTTTCCCACACACAGGTAAGTAAGTAAGATCAGAGACATGGGTTCAGGTGAATAATCAAAGGTTGTTATTTATTGAAAACACAAACAAAACAGAATCAAGTCGAGCGTTATTAAAGATGGCCTCTCAACGTCATTTAATTCATATTGCCGTGTTCCCAATCGTTATTGAATGTGTTACGCGTTGGTCCTGTTTTAAAAAAATGTTCTGGTTGCTTTGTTTCAAGACGTTTTTGCAAGCTGGCAAGGTGGCTTGTGGAGAAACGAGAGTGTTCCGTGTTTCTCGTGGAAATGCGTCTCTGATTGGCTCACTCCTCCTGCTCTCGAAGAAACGCGTCTCTGATTGGCTCAGTCCTCCAGTTCTTGGAGAGAATGTAATGGGAAACAGAGTCGCCACTTCCCCGGGTGGTACTGCACTATAGGGGCGCCAATGGAGGCGTGCAGGCTCCATTCAGGGCTGTGCTCTTTCGACAGCGACCCCTAGGCGAGCTGCAGGGACGGAGCAACCAGAGTGAGCTGGCTTTATGTATGAGGCTTTGTGCTGTGTGTGTACCTGAGAGTAGCAACCAGCTGATAGCTAAGCTAAGCTATGTTTCGGGCCACCAGACGTTGCTTGTTTTGAAAACAAGCAGAAAAAAAATACTCAACATGTTTTTAGATAAATGGGTCGATATAAACCTTTGTGGGCAACGCCTTCTTTCGACGTGACGAAACACAGAAAGGCTTTCGTGATTCGATCGTTTCTCTGCATTATTTATGTAAATTGGGAAACACCGGGAAACACAGCCAGGAGAGTTGACGCACCGCTATGAGAGCCTTGCAAGTGAGTTTAACTTGGGGTGACCGTCCGATCTTCGAAAGGAGTGAGTAAAACTGAGTTTTATCGGAAGTTGGCCTTTAAACAAAACTGAAAATAAATCAAAAACCGAATGACTCAAACTCAAAACAACAAAAGGGCAACAACTGGGCTGTACAACAGGGCTAACAGAGCAGCAGTGGCAATCGCTCTGCCAAGACAAAAAAAGGAAAACATAAGCTGTATGGACAAGGGAAGGTTCACAGATTATGAACAATATTTACTGACGCTAAGCATGCAATGCTATTTCATACACACCATTATACAAATCATGCAAAAATCATGCAATAAAAAGGTTAAGAAACGCCATTACACAAATCATGCAATAATTTCAGGAAATCACACACACCATTTAAACAAGCCATGCAGGTTATTTTGAGATTTCACCGTTAAACAAATCATGCGACGCTACACCAATCAGCAAACACTATTCACAGATGTTGAACCACACACAAACACACAGCAAGTTTTACCTCTAGGCCTCGAACTGAGGATTAACCAATTGCATCCGACGTCTCCGGCCGTCACAGCAATGGCTATTCACAAAACAAGACAAGATAATTTAAAACTCATTGCTTTCAAATGCATGTAATCATAAAACGTAATGAAACATATTTCCAAGTTCCAGTCACCAGTGATCGCCAGTGCCAGGGCGCTCCTGGCGTTCTCTGGACAAAACCTCGGGAACAGAGAACAACAAATTTATCATGACAGTATTTACATTACATTTTGTTATGTGCATGTTTACAAAATCTTCTCCAGATACCTGCGGTACGTGAGCAGTTCACCTAACTGGACATAGGTCTAGGTCCACAGCACAACACCTATTTTAAAACATTTCATTAGGCTCTTACACCGGTCAGTTACAGAGAGCATAAATACAGCACAGCGAGAGCTGGAGTGACAAGTCAGAAGAACCAGAGCTTGTGTTCACCTGCCGGTGAGTGACCCTTTTATGAATGAAAAGTTGATTGAGTAGCTACCGGCATGCTAACCAGGGGGGTGTGTCAGCAAGGGACTACTACGGGGGCCACGAGTGGCCAACAGGCTGCCGGTTACACATAGACATGTACGTACATCACACACACACACGCTCCTCGCATAATGCGTCAGACGAGTATTGAACCCTGCTCTCCATAAACGAACCACAGAGCACGCTTTCAAGTCCCCTGACACACACACACACACACACAGACATCCCACTTCAAAAGGTCTGGGGTTAACTGAGCGATTGATACGTCTGCAGGGATGTGTGAGGCGTCTAATGCCATGGTACTCAGCCACAGTAGTAGATGGTGGTAGTGGTGGTGGTTATGGTGTGTGTGTGTGTGCGCCTGTGTCGTGTGTGCCTGTGCCCGCGCACGCACGTGTGTGTGTGAGTGTGTGAGAACTCAAGCATGCACATGTGTGTGTGTGTGTGTTGGGGAGCAGTGGTGTGGTAAAGTCGCCTCTAACCAGAGTATGGACAAAGAAGATCCACCTTCTTTGGTATGGAATATATTCACACTCACACACACACACACACACTCTTTCTCTCTCTCACACACACACATACTGTATGGGCACATGGTGACAGGCCCTTTGGGACTGGCAAACCACTGCCATCCAACCCAACAGCTCCTGTGGGCTGTGTAAAACCCAGGACTGGATCCAACTGGACTGGAACTGGACTGGATCCAGGAAAGGAGAGGGAATTTACACTGAGTATGTGATCTATGTATGGCTTTTGGCGGGATCCAGATCATAGTGGCTCGTTTCTTTCAAAGAGCCGTTCAAAAAGCTGCCTTTTTGAGAGGTTATTAATGATTTATTCAGTGTTGCGAAAATATTTTTTTTGACTCCACCAGTACGTCATTTTGTTGAAACAACAACTGATTGTACTCCTTGTGAAGACCGTTTCTGCAACTCTCTGAGGCAGACACCTGTATTTTCCACAAAATCAAAGTACTCACGTGAAGGGCACGTGCTCAAAACGAAAAAAAAGTGGGGGGAAAAAAACGGAAAAGAGTGGTTCCCAACTGGGATTCGGTTCTAATTGTGTCTGTTCCTACAATTCTAGGACCCGTTCAAAACAATCGATTCATGGCTGCTATGCAGGCGACCCGGGTTCGATTCCCGGCCCGGATCATTGCCCGATCATTCACCGTCTCTCTCTCCCACTCCCCCCCCCCAAAAAAACAAGAAGAATCAATTCATTCACGAACGTCACAACACTAACACTGAGTCAGGAACGTACACTGATGAGGGGACGACTTACATTGAGTCAGGAACGTACACTAATGAGGGGACAACTTACACTGAGTCAGGCAGCTGTGTCACTTGACTTCACTGCACTCCGGCGTGTTTCACTGAAGTCAAAAGTCAAGAAGTAGCATTTGTTATCCCCCTGACACAGAGTTCCAATACACAGTCACACACACACACACACACACACACACACACGTCCCCCTTCATATGTTTTAGCACGAGGGTGGGGGGAGAGAAAAAAGGAAGAAAGAAAGGAACAGCTTGGACAGGCTGCCAGGAGTCCCTCAGAAACATTTAAAGCAGTGTAATTGAAAACACTAGTCTGTGTGAACGGATGTGGGCTTGGCTCCAAAACGTATTCCTTAAATTCCTAAGCCGGAGAGGAGAGGAGAGGAGAGGGGGATGAAGAGAGGAGAGGAGAGGGGGGTGAGGAGAGGGATCCAGATGGGACCAGAGTGAAACCAGATGGGCTGCAGAGAGAGAGAGAGAGATGCAGAGACCAAAAACAGATATAGAGAGGAGAGTATGGAGAGGGAGGAGGGGATGGAGACACCAGAGGACCAGGAGAGAAATGAGGAGGATGAGAGATAGAGTAGAGAGTGAGAGAGAGAGAGAGAGATAGAAGCCAAGAGAGAGATGAAGAGAGAGAGAGAAACAGTAGAGATGGAGAAAGAGACAGAGAGAGAAAGACAGAAAGAGTGAGAGAGAGAGAGAAATTGAGAGATGGAGGAAAAGAGGGAGAGAGAGAGAGACCATTGAACACTGTTGAACATGAGGGACGTGTCATGCTAGGCACAACTTGTTCACACACTTTGTCATAGGCCAAAGGTGTGCATATGTCTTTCCCTAGCTTTCTCTGACTGCGTGTGGAATGTGGTGTGTCAGTGCATGAGTGCGCACATGTGTGTGCATGCATGTATGTAGTATGCACGGATGTGTCAGAGAGAGAGAGAGAGAGAGAGAGAGAGAGACTATTCTACTATTTTTCCTGAGGAAAGATCCTGATTATTTTCGGCTTGTGACTGAATGATGACTAAGCTTTGTGGTCTGTCAGCGCTCAGGAGAAGGGACGTGGTTTCTCTCTGACTAAATGGCCCCTGTCAGAATCATGTTTATATGCTTACAGTACTACATCCAGCATACGTACCCTACTTGTATACCACTACAACTATAAACTTATTAAGTTTAACTGGCACTTATAGGCCGCTTTCCCACCAAGGCAGTGAAGCGCCGTGAGACGGAAGCTATTTTTTACCGGCGTTGGTAAATTGGGCCATCAGGTAAATTGGGCCGGATAAGCATTGGGTGTCTCATTTCTTTTAATTCTACAGACTAACCACCACAAATGTACTGACATTGTTGCAACATTACTACTCCATCTGTTTTAAGTCATTAGAATAGCATAACACTTTTTTGATGGGCAGGGGGAACCCTCATATGGAGAGTGACAGAAGAAAGTAAATTTTCAGTCTTGCCAAAATAAGAAATCGTCTAGATAAAATAAGGATGATACTGTTTTCAGATGTGATAAAAACTGGAAAAACGTTTTTTAGGTTTGAATATGTGCCTTTAATCTGGAAAAAACAACTGTGGCATCATTGTGATGTTTAAATACCTACAAATGTCAAAAAACCCATCGGCCCATTTTAGCTGAACATGTTAGTGTTGTGAATGTTATGTCCAATTAGTTCGACTGTGCTGACAGCATTGTATTATATCTGTGTTATGTTGTGAATGTTATGTCCAGTTAATTCGACTGTGCTGACAGGATTGAATTGTGCCTGGATTATGTTGTGTGTTCTATTGCTTGGGTTTTGCCCGGGATTTAAGGAGTTTGAGTACTGGAAGTAAACACGATGAGTTAACTTCACATGCCATGTGTCAGTGTGCTTTATTTATCACATATTTACAAACATAACACTCGACTGGAACTTATTTCAGTTATTTCAGCTCATTTTGACCTACTGATGCCTCTCGTGTCTGTGCGGTTTATGTGCAACAATCAACAGTGATCAGAGCTGTGAGATCTTTTCTTTGAACCTCATTCTCTATTCTAATTTCTATTATTATAATTATTTTATTATTATTCTTTATATTCTGATGTCCCTTCTCTTAGCCTCATTCTCAATTTTTAAAGACGCTGCACTGCACGAGAGGATCGTTTAATGACAGTACATTGTTTAATGACATTATTTGTCTCTAAAGGAGCAGGGGGCTTGATTGCACTTAATAGTTTAATGAACTAACATAATCAAACACTATCAAATTCGTAGCGGTAACTCCGGCACAGTACAGTACATGCATCTCATTAATCCATCTCCCAGCCCAAAGAGGACAGAGGCCAGCCAGGCAACAGAGGAAACATTACATTACATTGCATTTAGCAGACGATTTTTAACCAAAGCAACTTACAATTGAGGACATAATCCTAGCCAACAGCACTAGCAGATACATAGTGCACAGGAAATATACACAACAACAAGTGCAGATGCAAAGTGTTTTTTTTTTTTAAGTGAAGTAGAGTACACACACATACACATCATGTCAAGAGTCTGGCCTCTGAAATAACAGAGAGAAGTGATCAACCTCACTTTATCACCATCTGGGAAGCGGAACACATGCTGGAGCTATGACTAAACCCCCTCGCCTCCTTGTTCCTGAAGAGGGTCTATTTTTAGCTCGCACCCCTTCTTTGTGTGGGCGACTGTGTTTACTCATGTTTGTGGCCTTCAAATTGCCATAATTTATGCAGCCTTTACTCCATAATGGGATAATCGGAATTCCACGAGAAGCGCGGATTCGAGTAAACCACGTAGAGTTGTTCTAGAGAAAGCGTTCGGAATTGAATACCGTTCTTACAGTAAGCCCGCACCACCTACCTGAATGTGTTCGAGGAGGTTGTGTGTTTGTGTGTTGTGTGTTTAATGCAGTTCAACAGGGACTCTACAGTCCCCCAGGGAGGTGTTGAGAAGGGCACAGCTGTGGGGGAGCGTACTCAGTTGCCATTGGGGGGCATTAAAACGCCAACAATTTTGAACGCCAAAAAATTTGAATCTGATCATCTAGAGCGCCTGAGGCCATCAGAAACGGCAAACTCTTGACTGCTTTTGCCTGGCCAGAACTAGCACTGACACTACATTTCTTGGCATGCAGTGATCGTGCCCCTAGATGAAACAATGTGGGGCTGGATGCTTTGCGGGAAATCTGCAGCAGGGGCGATTTTAGCTTTTGATCTTTAGGGGGGCCTGGCCCCTGGTGCTGACAGTGGTACCTGACAGAGGTACCTGACAGAGCAAGCGTTCCATTTCTATTTCAGATTTGAGATTTCGTTTTCAAAAGGCTTTCAATTTTAAATAACAGTTCACTCAATGAAGGACTACCCACAAGACATGACATTACATTTCCCCCCACGAAATCTAACTTACATTAGGCTACCTACATAGGTAATCCTTGTGATTGGTAGCCTACTGTGTGTCATATACACACCCTAATGGTTGTCATAGTTCTTATGTGATTGAGAGGAAAGAAAAAGAGAGAGGGAAATATTATAATACAGTAGGCCTATAGGAAGTATTATACAGAGTTAGTGTTGTCACGATACCAATATTTTGGTACTGGTATCGGTATCAATATGTATTTCGGTACTTTTCGGTACTTAAAAAAAAAAAAAAAAAACCTTTCTATGTCCTGTAATGCAATATCTTTCCAGCTCCTGGTACAAATCACACCAATCTCAATAAGTTATAACACGGTCATAATAGTCTACTCTGCACTGAAACAGTAGCATTTTTTTAATAATCCCATCCAAATCATTTTGTTAAAATGACACTAAATACAAAAACATGAGTGGATATCTATTTGGATAACACACATCACATCATAGTAAGTTACTTTTAATTCAAATGTGATATGGACTGTTAGTGAATGTGCAGTGAATTATTTCTCACTCATTTTCTTGTTTTCACTGCTGGTACATTTTAACCAAAACCCCAACTCAATATTACAGGAGCCACTACTTGCTGTTCCCCAGCACTTCAGGGGTTAATCTGAAACTCGAGCTGATCCAATCAGAAGCGCCCCTCTCTCTCTCGCTCACCCACCCACTCACTCCCACACACGCAGCAGCAGGATCAAAAGCCCCCTCTTCTCTCTGTCTCACTCCGTATATATTATAAATGAGCTAGTTGTCTCGTAACCTGGCATGTTTAGCTAACTTGCTACAACCAAAGACGCAATTTTACAGGATGTGTTCACAAAGCAATCAAACATAATGTCACTAATGCAAATTCTGCATACAGTACAGCACGATACTATCCCAACTGTAAGTTAAAGTTACAAATAAAAGTGCTTAGCAATCGCTAACGCTAACCGCTATTCAGTGTGGAGTTTATAAGCAGCAGCTGTCTAACAATAAACTTCACACAGTTCCCAATCATCAAAATCAGTAGGCTAAGTGAGAAGTTGGATAGCCCGCATTCTCACATCACAATTACAGCATCACCAAAACATAAACCTCCCCTGCATATGGGCGAACCTCGACTATCAATGTAATGGTGACTCGCCGTAATATAGGCCTAATTTCAGCAGAGATTTGCCTGCTGTTCGCCATTCCAAGGCTGAAGCATGTTTCATTCCCTCCAGTCACAACTTCTAAACGCTGCCAGGCAGATATATAATGTTGACTGTCCTGATGATGGCGTAGGCTATTAGTAGTAACAACCCCTATTTAGCACTATGTCCTCATCATTTGTACTCTGATTTTTTTTTTCTGATACATTTGCAAAGAAACGGCATGGTTACCTCAGGCCTAGGTTGATTACGCATTGTATTCCATCTGTATTTGACTCCCCTTTCCGTTATCTTGCTACCTCAAGCTTTAGTGATTCTGACTGACTCACCTTGCATGAAGTGGTCAACAGAGAGCCCCATAACACTGGCGAAAGTGAAAGTAGGCTGTGCGTCGCAAGGCACCACCTGACAAAATCTTAGCCACTGCTACCTATGTTAAGCATGTTTCACGGATATCCACAACCTAATAATGGACGATTTTAATGGCCTTTCATCGCAACACTTTTTTACCATACCAGCTTACAAAATTATGTCAGTTATGATGACACCAATGCTAGTCTGCACACAGCACTACAGTAGCCTACACCACTTTATTGCGTGTAGTGTAGTGTGCATCATACCTTCTCATCACAAGAATATGCGCAGATTTGGGTTCTGCCTCGGCTGCATGATAAATCCAGAAACTACTTTCGCAAAAATCATAACTGAACACAACTCTGGCGGCAAACAGTTGCATGAAGATGCAAACCAATCGGAAGAGGTGTGGCAGACTCGTCACAAGACCTTTCTTGAAGTTCATACACAGGGTTGCCAGACGGGGCAGTCGCAGCAGAATATTGCGCAGGGGCAAAGCGACTGCGCAATTGCATTAATTCCCGATACAATTCACAAATAATATTTTAAAAGGCTCCTGAGCTAGTGGGGCCGAGCCAAGTCACGGTGGGGCCGTGGCCCCACTAAAAATAGCCTAAACTCGCCCCTGCTCTGCAGCATGGATGCAAAACCGGAAGGCCACTCCTGCTTAATCCATGCCCTCACCAACATGCCCTCTACTGATGAAAGAATGAAACCAGTTACCCTTCAATGTTAAGACCAAAGACGCTGTAGAGAAGACAGCTTACGGACATCATAAGTGCATAGTACGGCATGGCCGCGAGTGGAGTCACTTTCTTCTTCTACGGTCAGTAGTGGTAGCATGCCGAAATGCAGTGCCACTTCCACCAGGGCTGGAGTGTGGAACAGGTTATAGGACATGTGAATTTTTGACAGCTGTCATTAATTATCCCCCACAATTAACGCTGACCGACAGAGGTAGTTAATTTGACTCTCTTCTCACCCGTACTACACCGTGGCCAATGCATTTTCCAGCCAGTAATAGTTCTTTTCCAATATACTGTATTCTTTAGTTAAGACCAACTCATTTGACGACAGCCCTGCAGACATGCTGGTCAGTGGCACCTGGTCTGGACGGGTACTCTGGCATTAAAGGTGTTTTCTGGTAGGCCAAGTCTTCAGTGGTCAATGCTATTGGGTAGTTTTTACCTCGGCCAAGGACGATATGTTTTTGGCTGCGTTGGTTTATCTGTTCATTTGTTTGTCTGTCTGTCTGTCTGTCTATTTGTCTATCTGTCTATTTGTTTGTCTGTCTGTTTGTTTGTCTTTCTGTCTGTCAGCAGGATAACTCAAAAAGTTACGCATAGATTTGGATGAATTTTTGGGGAGTTGTTGGAAATGACAAAAGGAATAAGTAATGACATTTTGATGGTGATCCAGATCATGATCCGCATCCAGGAATTTTTAAAAAGGTTTTTCCACCATTGCGGGATAGGGTGAATTTTGACATTTCAAACTCCGCAAAAACAAGGCAGAAAGACTTGGACAAAAATAGGGGGTAACATAGTCAAATGTTCTATCAAACAGCTTCCTCTGCGGAGATTTGCTGCATTCTGAGTGCATCCATTTAAACCTCTTTTTTTGCCCCCAGTGCATCCCTGCTGGATGCAGTCTCATTGCAGTCAGTCTCAACACTCTGAACATTTCCTCAAAGTTTCAGTGAGATCTTCACTCATCATCCCACAAAACAGGGGACACTTGAGCTCATCTGCTGCTAACATGTGGTTCACGTTTGTCCAAAATGCGACACAAATCTGCATCAATACTGACAAAGCCGTGTCTTAGTTAGGACTTTGTTGACTTTTCCGTCTTGGGCCTATATTTTAATAGCTTGAAAATTCACGAAATCTGGAGGATATGGGATCCATGTGACATTTTTTTTTAGCCTTCTTTTTTTTGTAAATGTTTTAATTTATTTTTTCTGGCATTTCAACTTAATTATAAAATTCCTTAGTGCACATACATTTCTCAGCGGAGGACAAACACATCATGAACAGCGAATGACATAAGAAACAGCTGCGGAAATGTCCAGAAGATTCATATGCAGAGCCGGACTGCTGATCATTGCACACTCAGAAAAAAAAAATCTATAAAACACTTCCTCTCGTGGACCATGCACATCCATTTCTTCAAAAAACAATAATTACTCCATTGATCATTGTTACGAGTTTTAATTTCGGATATAAACCTGTGTGTTTTTTTTAATGTTTAAATGCCTTTGATGCATTTTTTTTAATTGCTGAATTATGCTGTGTCGACCAGTACAGCCTTGAAGGTAATGAACTACATAAAATGTCAGTTGGATGAGTAATGAAAGACACATAAAATAGGCCTTGTGTGTCCCTGTCTGCTGTATGTCAAATATTTTCATGTTATCATTGTTGTTTCTGTTATGGGTTCTGCTGTTTCATAGGCCCAAATAACATGCTTCCCCAAATGAACTTCACAGCATAGCTGGTCAATACATCTTTTTCTTCCCTTGATCTAATGTACTACAAAAGCTGCAATTGTGTATGGTTTGTGTAACATTATTGTGTGATATTAAATGCTGTCGCATTCAACTGTAAACCACACATTCAAATGCATTTGCCCCTTTTCCATCAGATTCTGAAGCTAATTAAAAGTTAAAGCACCTCATGTTGTAGCAATATACCCGTAGTAGAGCAGAGTACCAGTACTACTCTACTATATCAATACAACATGATGTGCTTTACCTTTTAAGTCGCTTCAGAATCTAATGGAAAAGGTACTATGTGGTATATATTAATAATGCAACAGCATTTGATATTTTCTTAATTACATGCATGTGAATGTGCAGTAAACAAACTCTATTCATAGAGAGCAATTGCATAATTACAGTAGGCCTAGGCCTTGATGTGTTTATAATTCACATATTGGTTACAGACTTCTTGTAGAATCACTGTAGCAAGGTCTGGCAAAAAAGTTGTCATGTGTTTAGGGCCGTACACACACGTCGCTGCTAGTTACTCGCTCAGCGAATGAACTCAATAGAATGTCAATGTGTTCCAGCGAGACTAGCAGGCGAGTAGGCGAGTACTGTACAAGCGATGCGATGTGGGCAGATCCCGAGTTGAAAATATTTTATCTTCGAGCGAGTAACCAATTGGAAGGCAGAGTTCGGTACTTCTCGCCTGTTCATTGGCAGTTAAAGCCGCGGGAACTTTCAGCGAACGTTCTATGAAAGAGAGGCGAGTAGGCGAGCAAGCGAGAAGCTAGTAAATAGCAGCGACGTGTGTGTACGGCCCTTTTGTCAAGAATGTGCGACCCTCAAATCACCAGCTGTGCAAAAGGGGGTGCACTACACACATGGCAATGTGAATTGACTGACTAACCAATGTCTACAACTATAGAAATTGACTTGCAGTAAACAGCGTTTACTAGATGAAGGTATTTTTCATAAAGCGTGTTAACTTTGTACTTTCATTCGAAATGCACAACCAGGGTAACGAGCGTAGAGTTGCTAATGGTGCTTGTTAAGTTGGAATGTTTGCCCATCCATATCGGTTGTGTGTGTGTGTGTGTGTGTGTGTGTGGGGGTAGGGGGGGGTGGGGTGTTAGAAGTGCTGTGATGGTGGTAGAAGTGTGGTGCATGATGCATGAAATAATCTGTTACACTCATGCAATCTGAGGATTAACATGTTCATAAACAAAACTATGAATCTTGAATGCTTGTAAACGTCTGCATAACATGCCTATGTTCTACCACTCACACTGACACACACACACACAGCCAGACACACACACAGTCACACACACACACACACACACACTGACACACACACAGCCAGTCACACACACAGACACAGACACATACACACACACAGACACACACACACTTAGCCAGCATTTTTTAATTTAAGAGGAATGAAGGCGACGGCACGCTGAGCTTTCTAATAATATCATCCATGGGAGGCAGAAAACCGTCATGTCTAGCCTGGAATGTTATAAACGGCACCGTTTAAGAATTCTCATATGTGGTGACACAAGCACATGCACGCCATGCACGCGCACACAAGCACATGCACGCCACGCACACACACAAGCGCATGCTCTTCATAGACTCCGTCACACACACACAAAAGCAGATATACAGTAAACACTACACATGCATGGTCAGATGTGCATATGTATGTACACATGCACGCACCCACACACAACAGCAAATATTGTAGAAATGCATGGTCATCTGCAAACACATGTGTGCACGCACACACACAAAAGCAGATATAGCCCTATAGTGTATATACACACGTGCGCGCACACACACACACACACACACACACACACACACAGTCAAAGACATACTATTTTTGGTAACACTTTATTTTAGGGATACATCTATTAGCACTAATACATACAATGTGGCTGTATAAGTAACTTATAAGGCATGTACAAAGCATGTATTCGCAAATGTCTTGTTCATGCACAATAAGGGATTAATTACCAATTTAACCTTAGTAAGGACCTAGTACAGTAGGCCTTAGCGTTTCCTTAGTATATGCCTTACAAGTTACAGTACTTATGCAGGCTTTAACATTGTATGTATTAGTGCTAATACATGTATCCTTAAAATAAAGTGTTACCCTATTTTTCGCCCGTTACGAATGATTTATTTGTTTGTTTGTTTATCAGTTTGTTTTCGTATTTGTTTGTGACGCTGCTTAATTAGAAACATACTGAGAGTTCATTGTTCTGTGCCGAGCCAAGCTGCCTTGTTTGAACTGTCTGATTGATGACTATAAATTAGGCATGGCAAATCACACACACACACAGAAACAGACACACACATACAGTACACACACGCAAGCACACACACACACACACACACACACACACACACACACACACACACACACACACACACACACACACACACACACACACACACACACACACACACACACACACACACACACACACACACACACACACACACACACACACACAGCATATGAGCAGCAGCAGCAACTCAATTCCACCAGCCAAGTAAGGGTCCCATCATGCATTTCTCCCAGTCATTATGCAAGGCCAGCATTCCTTCATTGCACAGCATCATGGCTGGATTGGCCATAAGGCATACAGGACATTTGCCCAGGGGACTGTTGACAATTTTGCCCTGCTCCTCCCTTAGTGGTATCAGTCCTCATGCTGCTACAGCTGACCTGTCCAAGTCAGTCTTAAATATTCATTTTCAGCTGTTTTGGTCAACGTAACCAAACTTACTGTAGATGACTAAAGGATGACTCGTTGTCCCTCAATGCCTGGAGGGCTGGCCTTGGCTTATAAATACCTGGCCTGGATTTTCATCCCAGTTCATCCCTGCAGAGCATCTGCTCATCTGCTAGAGATGTCTGCTGCAACACAATCAGCCAGCATGTTTCCATTGTTTTGCTTTTTTCTCTCTTTTTCTTTTTTTCGTCTTGAGATGTTTGGGAGTATTGAGATCATACAGGGCATTGAGTGCAACTGCAGCCTCCAATATATAAGCAGGAAGTAGAGAGCTTGGTCATATTTTTTTTGCATGCTACGTACGTGCAGCATAGCCCCCATCTGTTCCACAAACATCATCATGCACCAGGATATATATTTTAAAAGGTGCACTGTGTAGGATGGTGGCCAGAGTAGGTATTGCAACAATGCTGCTCAGTGAAACTATGCTGTCTACCGCCAAATTTGGTTTTTGAAATCAAATGCAATATTCACTAAGTAATAAACTGATATTTACTAGCATGACCAAAGTGCTGGACAGTATGTTTTCCTGCTAAAAATGTCTTTCCTCCTTTTCATGTATTAAAGTCATAATGAATACTTAGAATTTCAGTCGTAAGTATTTGTGAAAAAAGTAATGGGCAGCATGAATTCTGGAAATAAACTGCAAAAAATATTTCAAAGTGCACCTTTAACTAGGATCATTTTTATTTATTTCTTTATTTATTACTTTTTTGGGGGGGGGGGGGGGCTGTCCTTTATTACAATAGCATAGTGAATATGTCATATGTGACTGGAAAGTACGTGTGGGGTGATGGATAGAGATGGGGAAAGGGATGGAAAATGATGACCCAGGCCCAGCTCAAACCTATACACCCCATAAACACTTCCTCACTCCCTCCCCCCACCACATTTTTCACTGATCATTTCAGTTTGATCTTAAAACCAGTGTACCGGTATTATTAAAATACAGTTGTATTTTGCTTTCTTTTTTTCTAAGTCTTATAAGTTGCTGATGAGTCAAGACCATTCAAGACATTGTAGACAGGTCATCAGCTGGGAAAATTAGGCCTTTTGTCCTACCGCACTTTTCTCTGTGGATTACTGACCAGAAGGCCTATTGGAAGAAATTAAAACATGGGGCCACGTCAATTTTTGCTCAGAATTCAATATGGCTGCCATTTTCCAAAAAGACTTGTTTTCATGCATTATTACATTGTACTATATGGTGATATTCATGAAAGATTACCTACTTTCAGCACTATTCTGTCCTATTTCCTTACATACATGTTTACTAAGGTTGACTAAACTAAAACAAATGAAAATAAAGTTGGCCACCTTGCAATATCCAAAGGAATAATGATTGAAATGCACATAGAGAGTCTATGGCTGGGAAAATTAGGCCTATTGTCCTGTCAGGGTTTCCACTGTGGATTACAGACCAGAAGGCCTATTGAAAAAGATTAAAACTTGGGGCCATCTATGTCCTCCAAAATTCAAAATGTTCTCTCTTTTTCAGAATGGCAGACTTTCACACATGTTTCTCAATACTGTAAGGCCATAATTATCAGTAAAGATTACCTTATTTAAATTGTCCTATCTCCTTACAGACGTGAGTATAAAGGTTGTCTAGAAAAAGGCATGAATATGTATATATCTTGCCACTTTGAAATATCCAAAGGAATGTTGTCAAATGATTGAATTTCACAAACACAGTGGATTGCTGAAAAAAGGCATATTGTCCTGCCAAACTGTGTGTGTGTGTGTGTGTGTGTGTGTGTGTGTGTGTGTGTGTGTGTGTGTGTGTGTGTGTGTGTGTGTGTGTGTGTCTGTGTCTGTGTCTGTGTGTGTGTGTGTGTGTGTGTGTGTGTGTGTGTGTGTGTGTGTGTGTGTGTATGTGCATGCGTCAGTGCTTCTTTACCTACATTGACATAGACACAGTAGACCGGGTGTGTGTGTGTGTGGGGGGGGGGGGGATGATGTGAATGAGAGGGTGAGCAGGGGAAGGGGGGCAGAGTGGGGGTGGGGGGGGAATGAGTCGGGTTGAATTAGGGGGTGGGGGGGCAGAATAGTGTGTGTGGGGATGAGTGAGGTGGTGGGGGGGTAGTGTGAGGGGTTCAGGGGGGCAGAATAGTGTGTGTGGGGGGGGGTAAGTTGAGTCGGGGGGGTGGGGGTGGGGGGGGGTGGGGGTTGAGTCGGGGGGGGGGACCTGCCAAACTTTTCACATTGGATGGGGGGTGGGCGAGTATTTTGTGGGGGGGTGGGGGGAGAATGAGTGGGGGGTGAGCGTGGGGGGCAGAATAGTGGGGGGTAGAGTAGCATGGGGGGATGAGTGAGGGGGTTGGGGGGCAGAATAGTGTGTGGGGGAGGCAGAATAGTGTGTGGGGGGAGATGAGTGAGGGGGTGGGGGAGCCAGAATAGTGTGTGTGGGAAAGACACTGTAGAGCAGGGGAAAGATGAGCGGGGGATACGCGCAGGCACACACGCACGCACACTCACCCTTGCTTTATGCAAAAAAATGTAGGCCTGAAAAACTTTTGGTCAGTAATCTAATGTGAAAAGTTTGGCAGGTCAATAGCCTTTTTTCAGCAGTCAACTGTGTATGTGTAAATCAATCATTTTCTGACAACAGGATAGGAATCCTTAGGATATTTCAAAGGGGCAAGATATATATTTACATCATTCTGTTGCCAACCTTTGTACTCACGTCTGTAGATAGGAGATAGGACAGAATTTCACTGAAAATAGGTTGTCTTTATTGATAATTATGTATGAAAGTCTGCCATTCTGAAAAACAGAGAACATTTTGAATTTTGGAGCACATTTGAGATGGCAACCAGCTGGTGAATCTTTTTCAATAGGCCTTCTGGTCTGTAATCCACTGTGAAAACCCTGACAGAACAATAGACCTACTTTTCCCAGCCATAGAGTCTGTATGTACATTTCAATCATTATTTTCAGCACTTTCCTTTGGATATTGCAAGGTGGCCAACTTTATTTTCATTTGTTTTAGTTTAGTCAACCTTTGTAAACATGTATGTAAGAAAATAGGACAGAATAGTGCTGAAAGTAGTTAATCATTCATGAATATCACCTTATAGTACAATGTAATAATGCATGAATACAAGACATTTTGGAAAATGGCGGCCATATTGAATTCTGAGCAAAAATTGACGTGACCCCATGTTTCAATTTCTTCCAATAGGCCTTCTGGTCAGTAATCCACAGAGAAAAGTGCGGTAGGACGAAAGGCCTAATTTTCCCAGCTGATGACCTGTCTATTGAGGTCAATACCTCTAAACAGGAGTTATCGCACAAATACACCAGCCGCAACATGAGCGAGGACAGCGACGGAAGTAATTGACTTTGTATTCTGGAGACTAGAGGCGATTCACGCGATGAGAGCGACAGTTTGTAGTTGAACTCCTGGCAATATTATGCAAATGGGCTATGACGCGGTACGGCGACAAGACGCCACAGCGATTGACTGTATAGAGGTCAGTGACCACAGCCAATGGGAATGTTGGAATGCTTACGTTCTGCTTGAAACGGACTTACTCTACTCGCTTCAATCGCTCATATCACTCTTGCTGCACAGAAGCGATTCTCTGTCGCTTGAATCTCGTCGCAGCTGGTGTATTCGCCCAGTTACAGAGCCCTGTCATATTTTGCATGCTACATATGCGGCATTGGTCCATCTGCTCCCCAACAACCTCATGCACCAGCATATTTTTCAAATATTTTTTAATAACATTTTTTATATTTTGGGGGCTTTCTGTGCCTTTATAATGAAAGGACAGCGAAGATGTGACTGGAAAGTAAGTGGGGAGAGAGAGATGGAGCAGAACTATGAAATGACCCAGGCCGGACTCGAACCTGGGGCCCCATAGACCAAATATACTACCCATCAAGTTTTAAATCATCTCACTCCACCCTGTCCCCTATTTTCCCTAATAGAGGTGTCATCTAATTGTCTTTCCATTTACATTTTAGTTTTAAATCAGTTTACTGTGACATTTGGCTTTGGGTTTTTTTTTTTCATCTTGAGATTCTGTGGGAGTAGTATTGAGATCATTCAGGGCATTGAGTGTAACAGCTGTCTGGAAGCAGGAAGCCCAGAGCCCCTGTAATATTTTGCATGCTACATATGTAGCATAGGCCGCATCTGCTCGCCAAACAACAACATGCACCAGGATATTGCCATGGCGCAATGTTGACAGTGGTAGAGTTGCGTCGCATCATGAAACAATGGGCTGCCACTGACAAGCATGACAAGTATATTTCAGCGACAGATAAGTTTAGGGAAAGCACTTGCCCTCTGTGGCTCCTGCAAGATGTTACTCCTCCATTCATCGAGTTGCACTGGTGGCTACCGATCGCCGCCCGGATCAAGCACAAGGTCTTGACCCTTTCCTACAAAACCATCGCAGGAACGGCCCGAGTTTGTCTGAAGGACTAGGGGACTGTTCGTTATTTATTTACGGGGTCACCATAAGAAAATAGGGGAGGGTTGTGACATTTTTTTTGCATTGCTGCTGGGAGGGTCATCAAAGTTTTTTTTAAGCTTACTAGGGGAGGGTCATCCAAAAATGTTTGGCCCATTTATTAGAAAAAAGCATTATAAAGTAGCCTACCTTGTTCGCATATGTTTCGATGTAATCTAGCCTCAGAAACGCCCTCCCCTTTCGTTAAAATTGATCACACCATCAGACCCTCGTTTTGTTTTGTTTTACCTGAGGAACATTATCTATAGACTAAATGTACTAAATGCCACCCACTTTTCCCCCTCTTCGTCCGATCGGGGGCCCCTAGGTAGGTGGGGGCCCCTAGGCAGCCGTATAGCCTGTGCATTAATCTGACCCTGGGCATGGATATGCTTGGTGCATGGTAATACCTAGTTTAACCTATTGATGCCTAGCCTGGGCGAAAAGCCGACTGTTGACTCTGTCAAACAGTCTGGCAAAAGCCAAGAGGAATCTGTCTCCTTGGAGGGTGGGAGATGGTCAGATCTACTCTGCCCTTTAAATTCATTGGCGTTCCGAATTCAAATTAAAACCTGTATACCTTAACCAATCAGTAACGGGTGAGTGCTGCGTCACCACTCTCAACTGTTTGCTGATTAGCTAAACGCTGAGAGAACCGAGCTGGAGGTTTTTGCCAGACGATGTGCGGGGCCAAAATCTTTGGAGTACATAGGATGCCGTCGCCAGGCTAATTGATGCCAACAATATCAGCAAGAACACCAGTTAAACACCTAAGCCATTTTTTGGAAAAGGTGCTATCAGCCTATAAAAGCCTAAACATCTCAGCCTTTGAAGCACATAAAAACATGAACAAAATTTGTATTTAATGTAAAAGCTAAGACCCTCGCCTTACATTTTACAATGTGTTTATTAAGCTCTAATATACCAAGATATTTAGGCTATTTTAAAAAAAAACCTCTCAAATCTCATGAGCCTCAATGCTGCCCCTACTCCCCAAATACAATAAGACTTACGAAACAGACGTGACAAACCAACAAACCTCTTCAACTTCTCTCTCCGTCTTGTCAAACTTTACATGCTCAGTTGTGCATGAGACGCTTTGACTTGTAGATCGTTCATGATGAAAGCTGAATGGGGCCTCTCTCTCTCTCTCTTTCTCTTTCTCTTTCTCTCTCTCTCTCTCTCTCTCTCTCTCTCTCTCTCTCTCTCTCTCTCTCTCTCTCTCTCTCCCCAAGTGTGTCAGCTGTAGTGTTACATGAACCATAAGGCTGCTGACTATCACTCCTCAGGGGGGATGCTGAATCACGCCAGCGGCTCTCCTCTTCTCTCTACATCTCTCCACTCTACGACTCTCCTCTCCTCTCCTCTCCACTTATCTCCTCTCCTCACCCCACCACTCCTTCAATTTCCTCTCCTCCTCTCATTCGCTCTCCTCTCTTGTCTCCGCTCTATTCCTCTCCTCTCCTATCCCCACCACTCTCTCTATTCCATTTTCTCTCCTCTCCTCTCCACCATACTACTCTCCTCTCCACTCTCCACCACTCTCTTCTCCTCTCCTCTCCTCTCCTCTCCCCACCTCTCCTCTCCTCTCATCTCCTCTCCTCTCCTCTCCTCTCCATGCACTCCACTCTGTGTAGTCTGTGTCTTCTGCATCATATTCCCATGTGGTAGGACACTACCTTGGCTGTGACTAAGAATTCACATTGGGATTTAGCTCCAGTCACATGTGAGAGTTGAGCGCATTATATCCAATTTGTGACTAAGACAGGCCATAGTGGCATCAGCTCATGTCATTCACATCTCAAACTCTAACTGTCTGTGATAAAATGTTTGACTAATATTGTACTTTTGCAAAAAATATTTGGTTGTTTAGTGTGTTTGGTGCTGTTTATGTAAGTGTGCTGTGAAGTTACAAGCTGTAATAGTGATGGCCTTCTCGTATGTTGAAAAAAGAAAGTGAATAAAGAAGCACTCATCAGATTTCTTTTTTCATTTTTAATCGCCGGCGATTAAAAATGAAAAAAGAAATCTGATGAGTGCTTCTTTATTCACTTTCT
Source organism: Engraulis encrasicolus (assembly GCF_034702125.1). NCBI lineage: Eukaryota > Metazoa > Chordata > Actinopteri > Clupeiformes > Engraulidae > Engraulis > Engraulis encrasicolus. Next base: position 41,987,539 of record NC_085859.1, on the reverse strand, counting down.
TTTGAGATTTGAGTTCATTCATAGATGAAGTTAAGCACCCAGTGTAAAATATAAGAAGACAAGGTGTTGAGCGCGCTTCCTGATCTTTCTTCTCGTATGGTGTCCATGTATTTGTACAAAACGAGTCCCCAAAAGGAGCTCTGGGGAAGGTCAGCAGACCAAAAGCTTGGCTGATTATAAAGAACACAAAGAGGATTTAAGTGTACTGACATTTTTTCTTTCTATTCACAAAAAGAGTAAATAAAAAGTAAATGGTACATGATAACAATGTTGCGGACTCGCTGTTGTTCATTAACCCGCTGAGTTCATCTGATTTTTGAGACCAAAGGATCAGCTAGCCTACTACACCTTTAGCAGAATACTCCCTGCAACAACAGCTACACCTTCAGCACAAAAACACACAGCAACATCAGTGACCCTTTGGCAGGAAGATCAAACTAACCAGAAGCGTTGTGGTTGCTTAGATGTGTGCGACCAAACAAAAAGAAAAAACGATCCCATGGGTTTTCATTAAGGAACAATGAGCTGGCAATATTTACGAGGGCAATTTTGAAAAGCTGTTAAGTAAAAGACGAAGTAAAGGAGAAGACTTTTATTTGCTCACCTGATTAGTCAGCAGGAGAAAATGCTGGACTTTGATTCTCCTTTATCACGAGCAGAGCTGAACTCATGTGGGTGTAATGTGTCATTTTGACTCTGATGAAGATGTGTATAACATCAAAACGTTTGTTTGGCACTGCTCTAAACAAAATCACAAATTCATCTTCCACATCTCCCTACTTGGCATCTGCACTTATTGTTCTGTATATTTCCTGTGCACTTTGCATCTGCAAGTGGTGTAGGCTATGATTATGTCCTCTATTGTAGTAAGTTGCTTTGGTGAAAAAGTGTCTGTCAAATGCAATGTAATGTCATGTAATGTAACATCTGTGACACTCTACTTCTCACTCTGAACGCAGCCCTTTCCTGTGACACACTATAAGCAGAGTAAGCAAAGCACACAACCTGTATTGACTCTGCCCTGATGAAGGCCACTCCTTAGCCGAAACATCTTGGCGTTTTTAACTTTTCTCCTATGATTTAGCCATTTAATAAAGCTATTTTAACTTTTTTTGGGAAGAGTGCCTTGGATACCTCGTTTCTTTTGCTTCATTTTTTGACCAAAGAGCACCTTCGGACTACCAACCAAAAACGCTGTAGCCCTCCAAACTTTTCCTATTGTTCCCGAGCACACAACCACTTTGGGGCCTCCTACATTGAGATTTACTAAAAACGTGTTATGCTTAGGGTCTCCAAAACCTTATCAGCGGCCCTGCACACCAGATAGTGAGGTGTGGAGGATTCCTTACAACATGGCCGCTATGGGCCCTTCGCTGTTGCTGCTTCAGCAACCCAAATATCACAGAGCTTCCTCTGGGATTGAATTAAAGTGGTGAAGAGTAGAGTCCAGTACAACATAATACAATAAAATAGAAATAAATGCCTGTAGCCTCTTTGTGCAGATGGGCCTGACGTAGGGCTTTCAACTCAGTTACATCATTGCAACATTGCTATAGCCGTAACAGTAATGACAGTTAGGTGACACTAATGTTAGAGCAGAGGCTCTGCGTCAAGTCCTGCCAGAGGACTGATAAATGAGAGGTCCTATGAGGTGGCTGTGAAGGCATTCATGATTTCTGAGATATGGCAGTGAGTGAGAGAGAGAGAGAGAGAGAGAGGGATTCCCAGGTTATTCCCAGGACGGATGGTAGAGAGAAAGTATTCCCTGCAGAAATTCTCTGGTTATTTTCGAGAAAGAGGGTGGAGAAGGGAAGAGATCATTGACCAGAAGAAAGACTGAGGGAAAATGATTCCAAGATTATTCCGAAGATGGAGTGAGGGAAAGAGATTCAAAGAGATTTAGGGGTCATTCTACGTTTCCAGTGCGCTTTTGGCAAACGCAAAATGTCAATTATCAGTATTTTTTTTTTCAAATAAATGACCTAGATGTTTCCATAGTGTATATTTAAGTTTCCAAACAAACAAATTGCCAAGCTTAATCTTAAATAGTTTGATAAATACTCTAAGGAAAGCGTGCATTTGCTTGATTATTTTGTCAACAGTGTTATGGACAAATACTGTGTCATTTCAAACATATATAAAATACTACAGAGTTGAAACAACATGGACTCTGATGAAGATGGCTTGCCATCGAAACGTTAGTCCCTAACATGTTGTGCACTTGAATTAAAAAGAAAAAGCATCCCATCTGAGCTGCTCCGGTGTCTTCTCTTCATTCAAGATTACCTGCCTCCCTCCCGTTGATGCACCAGATGTAAAAACAGAAGCGCGTGGAACCCCTTTTTGTTGAAACAACATACGTTTGAAAGTGCTTATGTCCCTTAACAATAATGTTGTCATTAATCTGTGCAACTGATATAGAAAATGTGATTGTTGAGCTTCATAAGTAGGATTTTATGATTCACTGTGATACAGACTGACACATTTTCATTATGAATCCCTGTAACGTCTGATTTGAATTTAGTAGAGGTACTTAACTCGAATCTTTGGGGCGTCCGGGTTGATTGGATCATTCCAAGGAGGGTATCCGGATTAGACGGATCACTCGGATCACTTCGATCACTTATTTAAAATAAATAATAGTAATGTATTTTTCAACGTTTCAATGTGCCCCGCCTTTGTTGTCCCATTTATCAATTCACGTTGATAAATCAAAGAGTAAGACAGCTTGTTCAACAAAACTCACTAATTGAGTCGTCACAGTTCCGAAACTCATGCTGCGATCTGAGCCACCTGGGTCTCCTCACGAAACATGCGACCACGACTCGAAGAGCCTTTGGCAGCATTGAAACGGCATGTTCCTGATTTTGCAATAAGTAATATGTGTGTTTGTATTTAAGAAGACTAAAAGTCAAATATTTGGGAGCAGAAGTCTAGTTGAGTAGGGACAGACAGGAGGCGAGCAGCAGATGACCACTCGCTTCCGCTGCCGAGTTGCCTTGCGACTCGCACACTCGTGGCAAAAACGAAACTTAAGCGTTGAAACTTAAGCCAGGCATACACTGTGCGATATTTTCGCGTGGGTATTAAGCTTCTGCTCACACTGCACAATGGAATTTCACTATTTAAAAGTTCACATCTCACGACTCACGTCCTCACACTATACGAGCCAACAGTCGGATGGATGCAGGCCAAATGCTCCCACTGTACGACGTGACAGGCATGTTTCCCCGATCTGCAGAGGAGGGAACATGCGCACCTGAGGTGGAGATGAGGTCGCGCTCTACAGCAAATCGCACGGCCCTATTCATTTGTGCATGTGAAGTGTCAAATCGGGTCGTAGCACTGCTTTAACTGTGCGATTTACGCACGACCCACGACCTGGATATCAAACCGTTTTGATTTTCTTGCGACCCCGCGATTGCACTATCGTGAGGCGAAATCGCTTCTCGTTACCCCATGTACACTACACGATGCAAGACTCGCGATTGACCTGTGATTGAGCAATAAATCGTCCCGACTCCCAAAAAGTCGTGCTAGTGCCAAATCGGGGCAAAATCGGGGCAAAAGTCGCACAGTGTAAGCCCAGCTTTAAGCATCCATAGGGGATTCGCTGCGACTAACAACTCAGTTTGGATTCGTCTCTCTCACCGAGTCGCCGAGGGCGCTGCTGTTGACTCGGGCGAGGAGAGTGACAGCAGTGGCTTTAAACCCTGTACGCTGTAATGCAGTGAGTGATAGTAGAGTCACGTCTGTAGACTATAATTTCCCTAAGAGTAGCCTACAGACTGAGATGTAAAAGCGTTGGTAGAGCACTGTTAACATTTAGAAATGTAGACCTCAACAGAGTCAGAAGCACACACATATGGGAGTGGGGATCTGCGACTCAATTGGCCACAACAGGCAGGACGGATTAAACGGGCTCGATCAATGAAGAGGCAGGAGTTGGTTCCGTTTTACTCAGTGAGTGTTCGTGACTGAACAACATACTAGAGAGATTAGAGAATGGCTGTTGTAGTCAACTAAAGAGGGATATATATTTCGGATTCATAATTCTCGCGCTGTAACTGCCATTTTGTTGACATATTAATGAAATGCCGTCTGACCCGCCTTTGGCGGATCAATGTATGACAGCCTTCCGGTCTGTCCGGATGAGGTCTCGATCCGGCTCTCCAAACGGATCATCCGGGTTTTATATCAGCTCTAGAATTTAGTCACCCTCCTCACAAGACTTCCCTCTCCAGAGATAATCCCTAGTGTCTGTTCAAAGGGTTTTTCCAACACATAAGGGATCAATGGCACAAAAACACTTTCAAAACAGTCAATCGTGTTACTCAACTGTGTTACGGTCAACAGTGCAGGGGAACAAGTTGGCACTTTTTTCGGAGAAAAAACAGAGCAGACAAACCCATCTCCCTAGAACACAAATTATTTTGTTTGTTTGTCTGTCAATATGGAGATAAATTGGCAAAAACATACTCCTCCTCAACTGTCATAGCTAATTGTAACACCATTGACGGTAACACGGCTTGACATTTCAGACATTTTTATGGTGTTGCGCTAACTGAGGACCTCAGAAGTTCCACCACAACCTTAATCACGGCATGTATTTGTATGCTTTATCTGTGTATTTCTACATGTGATTTCTAATTCAGATTCTTATGAATATGTTGATAACACAGTTGACAGGCAATGTTCCCGCTATGAGAACATGAAAAATAATGGATTGAATAATGGAGCTCAAAATTTAACATCAAGTCTTCCCATATCCTGCCTAAGACCAAACCCTTACTGATTTATGGAGGGGGTTTCAGACCGCGACATGGTTAACACAGCTTTCGTGGACACACACACAAAATGGCAAATTTCATGTATGATGGAAAGCACAATGGTCTTTCTGACAGTTTTGTCATGTTGTGATGATTACTGTGAATCAACATTTGCAATCGTCTTGGGCAAAACAAGTTTCTTTACATGCTAATATGAAGACTGAATCTGACATTTGGAAAACAGGACGGCATGAAAACGCCCAAAACCAGTATTAAATATTCATTCTTGCTGAGGGAAATAATGTTATGTCTTGACTGTTGTATTCAGGGCTCTAAATTAACTTTTTCCACCACCAGCCAATTTGGCTGGTATACATTTTTTCTTACCAGCCAAATAGAAGTTCAACTAGCCATTTTTTTTATCTCGACGAAATAAACTATGTGTTATGTTTTTTTATTATTATTTTATTCAACTATTTCCACAACACACATAAAGAATATACATACTATAAGGCCTTTAAACTTCAAAAATATTCTTTAACTTCTGTTTATTTTTTCTTACTCAATCCATTTCATTAGTTTTTCCCTCACACTGAAAACAGTGAATCACACCACATGCCAGACCTTTAAAGGCCAACTTTCGATAAAACTCAGTTTTACTCACTCCTTTCGAAGATCGGACGGTCACCCCAAGTTAAACTCACTTGCAAGGCTCTCATAGCGGTGCGTCAACTCTCCTGGCTGTGTTTCCCGGTGTTTCCCAATTTACATAAATAATGCAGAGAAACGAGCGAATCACGAAAGCCTTTCTGTGTTTCGTCACGTCGAAAGAAGGCGTTGCCCACAAAGGTTTATATCGACCTATTTATCTAAAAACATGTCGAGTAATTTTTTTCTGCTTGTTTTCAAAACAAGCAACGTCTGGTGGCCCGAAACATAGCTTAGCTTAGCTATCAGCTGGTTGCTACTCTCAGGTACACACACAGCACAAAGCCTCATACATAAAGCCAGCTCACTCTGGTTGCTCCGTGCCTGCAGCTCGCCTAGGGGTCGCTGTCGAAAGAGCACAGCCCTGAATGGAGCCTGCACGCCTCCGCTGGCGCCCCTATAGTGCAGTACCACCCGGGGAAGTGGCGACTCTGTTTCCCATTACATTCTCTCCAAGAACTGGAGGACTGAGCCAATCAGAGACGCGTTTCTTCGAGAGCAGGAGTGAGCCAATCAGAGACGCATTTCCACGAGAAACACGGAACACTCTCTCGTTTCTCCACAAGCCACCTTGCCAGCTTGCAAAAACGTCTTGAAACAAAGCAACCAGAACGTTTTTTAAAACAGGACCAACGCGTAACACATTCAATAACAATGGGGAACACGGCAATATTAATTAAATGACGTTGAGAGGCCATCTTTAAAAGAACTAACTTAACACTTAACACAGCCATCACCACAAACCGTCACATCCCCACACACCCTCACTCAAACCTCACATACTACAGTAGAAACCTAAACCTCACACAAACACAGCATGCCTTCAACACACAGCCAAATACCATGGACCATGCACAGAAGGGGAGCGGAGGAGAAGAGATGGAGAGAACACGAACACACGCGCATGCGCGCAAACACACTAGACCAGTGGTTCTCAACTGGAACAGTCTTGGGACCCACCATTTTCCACTCTCATTCAGTAGCGACCCAATTTTTTAAGCATTCAAGTCAATTCAATGCAATTCTCAAAATGTAACCAAGACTCGAATGACTGGATGCACGCTATGTATCTCGCATAAACATTCAGATTGTATCTATGACGACAGATGACATGGAGTTCACTAGCCTATCAAAATAAAAGTTGTAAATTGTTGAAGGAAAAGTTGGATTTCTTTACTTTATTTTATAGAATTATGTTTTTTTTTTTTACACCAAGGCTCCGCGACCCACCCATGACCCCTCCGCGACCCACCAGTTGAGAAACACTGTGCAATAAAGTGTATGATGTCTTATGTGTTTATGATCAGTAGTAGCCTGCTAGACACCTTAATTTCCTCCAGGAACTCAGCTCATACCATGCGCAACAAAATGACAAGTAGCAATTTCGCCATGTCATGGAAATGTCCGCTTTCTTTGTACTCCCATAGCGTCTGTAGTTTTTTTTTTCACGAACTCGCTCGTCCATGCAAGGTCTGCCCTCCTTTTCCGATGGTGTGGGCCTCCGAATCAGCAACTATATTCAATTGTGCCAGGACTAAGAAAATGTCAGACGACTTCTGACTGACAGCTACGCTCATAAACTGACAGGCACAGATCTCCTCATCTGTCCTTCTCGGATTCGCTCCACCACCACTCCATTTGAACGTCTCTGTTACCATTACTAGCATTCACCTACACAGAACCTTGCCGTAACTACCACGGCATTCTTTATCACCCGTACAAAACCTACTAAACAGAAGTAACCCACGCTAGTCATATTATTGAAACTGAATTCAGCGCGAGCCGCTTTCAGAATCTCTCTGCTCTTCAAACAAGCAGTGGCTCTGGTGCGTGTGGTGAAGCAGGCAGCCAATAGGCATAAGGCTACCTTACTGTGATTAAATGACTAACCAATGGCTGTAGGCTACATCATGTCAGGTGTCCATGGGTAATGTAGGAAATCTTGCCGTCATTGTGTTCATTATAGAAGCAGCGGTTTCGGCGTTCATATATTCCAGTCAGGCGCTACCAGCCAAATTGGCGTGTTGATAATTTTCTCCACTAGCCAAAATGAAATTTCACGCGCATTTGGCGGGTGTTAATTTAGACCCCTGGTTGTATTATATGACAGATAAATGTGTGCTAATGTTCAAAACATCATTGGATGCAAATAAAGGCCACGGACCTAAAAGCGCAGCCGGGTTGTAGAATGACTCTTATAATACCTGTGGATTGTAACCAATACCCTGCAAATAACGGTACGTCATGTGTTGATAATAGTTTCAGCAAACTGTATTGTAATGTAATGGGGAAAAAAAGAGATTCCCATATCATTTCCAGGAGAAGTCATGGTGGCATTCCCAGATTATTCCCAAAAGCGAGGGAGGTGAGTCATTGGGGCAGTGGTGGCCTGAGTCATCTACGCCTCATAGTACAGGGGGTGGTAAAGAAAAGAAAGGTTTCTGTTTTCTTTTCTTTTTCTCCCTACACCTGTTTTATTTGAGGTTTATCTGAGTCAGTGCAGTGGGAATGTGCGTGCGCGCGTGTGTGTGTGTATATGCGTGTCTTTCTGTATGTGTGTGTCTGTGCGTGCGTGCAGCCATTTGTCCGTGCGTGTGTGTGTATGTGTGTGTGTGTATGCACACACAGATGGGTGTGGGTATGGGTGTGGGAATACACATCGCTTGAGGTTGGCATTCAGAATCAGCACTTTCCACTGCTGCATACGTATTTCAGAAATATGATCTTAATTATTTACACTTGGAAAGGGAAATGGAAAAGACAATGAATGGCCTTATCTGTAATCCTTTGCCACTTCTCTGGAACTATCTCTCTGTCTCTGTCTGTCTGTCTTTCTTTCTTTCTTTCTCTCTGTTGCTCTCACTCACTCTCTCTCTCTCTCTCTCTCTCATACACACACACACACACACACACACACACACACACATACACGTGTAACAACAAGACTCCCTTTCTGTCTCGATCTGGCAGTGTGTGTGTGTGTGCGTTTGCACGCATGTGTGTGTGTGTGTCTTGCCATTACAAGCTGCGATGTCAGTCTCAACAGCTGATGATGATTTACGCTACAGTGTTATTTCAACATGATCCAGTTAACAAGTACAGTAATGTATGATCCCTGTGAGCCAACTCGTCATTGCGTTGTTGGTGCTGTAAGTGCCATATATCACTGCCGTTCACCCTCCTCGACTTTCGTCCGGAGCGCTGGTCCTTTGGAATAATATTTGTGTGTGACTGAGCCCCCGGTATAGCGTTACTGTTCTATGGGGCATGTCTCGGGCCTACGCCTGGTACTGGTGCGGAGGTTATTATTTTGGAACGACGACAACGATACTGACGCAAGATGTATGCCCTTTTGTCACTGCATATCTGAAACTCTGTGTGTGTGTGATATATCTGTATTTGTGTGTGTGTGTGTGTGTGCGTGCGTGTGTGTGTGTGTGTGTGTGTGGGTGGGTGGGTGGGTGGTTGTGGGGTGTGTGTGTGTCATATCTGAATTTGTGTGTGTGTGCGTGTCTGTGTACGTGTGTGTTGTCACCTCAGATGACCGGGAATGTTAAGGGATGTCAGCGGGCACTGGGTGGGAAATGTGAGTCCTTATGGATTGCCGCTTGTGGCGTGTGGCAGTCTATCACAGGGCTATGGAATGTGTTGCAGCTGTACAGTGCAGGTCGATATGCTGTCACTATACACAGTACATTTTTTGCAGTGCTAATTCAACACTGAGGTGCTGTTTCCACGTTCCATTTTGTTCTCCTGTTTAGGTGTAAACACAACATAAAAATAACAACTCCATTGTAACAAGTGCATTTTAACCCCCTAAATGGGATATTTTTAAAGCAGGCCAAAACCCATGACCGAAACGTTGTATTACCGCAGAGATACACCAGCGGCGACGCGATTCAAGCGACAAAGTGTAGCAGCAAGCGATACGAGCGATTGAGGAGACAAGAGTATGTCCGTACAGGCAGAAGGCAAAGCATTCAAGTAATTCCCATTGGCTGTGGTCACTGACCTCTATACAGTCATTGGCTGTCGCGGCTTGTCGCTGAACCGCATCATAAAAAGTTGAAAAGATTTCAACTTCAAATTGTCGCGCTCGTCGCCCAAATCGCTCTAGTCTCCAGAATCTCTTTAGTCTCTCGACTCAATACAAAGTCAATTACTTCCGTCGCTCGACTCGCTCAGATCGCCGCTGGTGTATCTCTGCGGTTAAAGTTTCCCGGTGGAATGGACAGTGCTTCTCTACACTTAAATGAAATCTCAGGATTTCTCTGCACTTGAATGACAACACCATTGGCTAAATATCCTACAACAACTGTCCAACTAGAGTATGCAGAAGCAATGAATGGAATGGCAACATTTATGTTTTTAGTGCACATGGTGCCTAATAAATTGAAATAAAATTTAGTGTTGAGTTTACACTCTTGACATGTACTATGTGCTACTGGGAGAGGACAGAGGGCACAGGACACAGCAACCACACTAGGTGAATTGAATGGCACGAAGGACAAGCGAAAGTGTGACGACATCTGATGTCTATCTTTCTGTCAGTACTGTGTGTGTGTGTGCGTATGTGTGTGTGTGCGTGTGTGCGTGACTGTGTGTGACTGCATGTGCACGTGTGCATGACTGTGTTTGTGACGGCGTGACTGTGTGTGCTTGTGTGTATGCCTGCGTGCGCACGTGTGTGTGCCCAATGCAAAGCTGTGACACGTGAAGCATGAAATGACAATAGAAGTGTGATGACGTGATAAAAGTGTTGAACTGTCAAATCACACTAACACACATGCACACACACACTCACACACACAAGGTTAGCGGTTAGGGTGTCAGATTTGTTGGCCAAAGACCATCCTCCTCCATGACTGGGGTACCCCTCCATGGTACCGTCCCGCTATACGCTGCTCCCTTTAGGGCGACATTGGGGGCTGCCCCCTTGCACGAGTGAGGCATAAATGCAATTTTGTTGTGTGCAGTGTGCACTTGTGGGTGATGTGTTGTATGATTTTCACAGTTGGGCTTTCACACACTCACATATGATGTGTGTTAAGACATCGACAGGAAGCGAGAGGGGAGAGAGAGAGACGGGGAAGGGTCGGCAAAGGACCCAGGCCGGAATCGAACCCAGGTCGGCGGTGTAGCAGTGCATTAAAGAAAACGAGGACTAGTAAGCATATGTGTACTATACTACCAATGCAGCTTGATCTGAATGCTGTGTGGTGATATGGGACTCACAAAAACTATTTCGTCCGGACGTGCCTATGTCACTAGTGATGCGCGCCCTCGTTGCCGAACTGCAGTGAGCACTGCACTGGGACCCACTAGTTTCAGGCTATTTTAAACAAGCGATGTAGGGTTAGGTTTAGGTTTAAGGTTAGGGTTAGGTTTAGGGTTAAGATTAGGGACGGTAGGGACGGTTGTCATGGCGACCAATCAAATGTCATCTGCAACACGCGCATCGCTATGAGACGTAGGCACGTAATACCACCTCCGGACGAAACACCCTAGAATTTCATTGTCCCGTGGTGATATTGCCCCCTTTCAACACGCGCCGGCCTGCCTGGCCCAGAAATACAGTTACATGCTTGAGTGCCCTATAACATGCCTCTGCACCACCAGTCTTGCACTTAAGTAAGGGATAACGGCCGACCAGGTGACCGGTTATACGAAATGAATGGCGAGGTGGCGGCTCCGAACTTTGGCAACGCATGCAGCTCGGAGACAAAGTTGCCCCGAAAAGCCATTAATTTCTATAACCGGTCAACCTCGAAGGACGTTATCCCGCTTATCTGCCGTTATGGTGGGGTACTTTTTTAATCTATTATTGTCTATAAAGTTGTAGGAACTGTGCGGGCGTCCAACTTGACGCGCCTAGAATCGTCGTTTGGTTGCCTGCCGACGCTGTGATTATTTAATTTTCCTTTGGCCCTACCACGGCGGGATGGAAGTTTAAAAACAAAAACTTGCAAAGCATTTCTACATGCTGAATCGACACATACATTACACGTGCGTAAAAGAGAGAGAGAGAGAGAGAGCGCGAAAGAGAGAGAGATACCCCACGCTAGGTTTAGACCCCACGTTTAGAATTAGTAACGGCATTTCGCCTAACTTAGTCGCACGTTTGACGCCTGACAGGTTATAGGGAATTAGTTGCAACCCCATCAGCCAATCAGAAAAGAGGATTCAGTTGCGTAGGCAGATAAGGGGCAAATATATATAGACTAGACGACTGCAAAGACTGCATTCCCGCCTTCATGTCCTGCTGTATTAACCCTACCAAGTCAACATCAAGGATTTAATCATGGCTGGACTATAGGGGAGAAATAGGGCCCTCGCACTTTTGGATTTTTTAAAATTAGTGGCACAGAACTGATTTTTGTTTTATTTTTTATTTTTTTAACATTTCTGAAAATAGGGGCCCACGAGGGTGCGGGGCCCACCGGGAAATGCCCGCTATGCCAGATGGTCAGTCCAACCCTGGATTTAATGCTGTTGGCATTGCATTGTCGTTTTTTTTTTTTGGTGGGGTGGGGTTGTTCTTGCCAAGAGTTTTTACAAAAAATGGCAGCGAATCAAAGATTCAGCTCCAGTCAGACATGAAGAGAGAGGGATGTAATTGCTAATAGTTGTATTTTCTAAAGGTTTGGCAGGTAACTCTATCATCCAGACACTCAAGGCACTCAGCACTTTCCACCTTTTTACTCACAGAATCAAGGAAGGCAATGCCCGTAATGTTCACTTTGACTTGGAAGTAAAAACTTCCATAGAGTAATTAATTAATGCCTCTTGGTCAAAAGCAACTAATCTCCATGTCAGCACAAGTACCTTCACATAACTTTATTTACTTTAATTCTCCCAACTGGGAGATTCTCCAAGCATCACTTACGTATGTACCTGTGGCACTGCTCGCCTCACACACATTCCTCAAAGTCCCTCTGGTGGACAACAATGTAACTACAAGTGCCTTGAATCTCATCCAAATGTATCCTGACAACAGCAAATGAAAATCGAGGCGCCCTTCTAAACGTGTGAGACCTGAACTGATGAAGGCATTTTATTAGTGCTAGGTGAAGGGCAAGAATTTGTGGTGTCCATCACTGCCAGAAAGAAACTACTTCAATTTTCCATTACAGAAAA
>NC_085859.1:41967425-41972425 GCF_034702125.1 Engraulis encrasicolus | reverse complement strand
ACTCTCTCTCACGCGGTCTCGCACACACACACACACACACACACACACACACACACACACACACACACACACACACACACACACACACACACACACACACACACACACACACACACACACACACACACACACACACACACACACACAATGTGCCCCCTTTTTTGTTGCCTGGTGGCAGAAAATTGGCTCGATTTACCTCTGTCACACTGACAAAAGGGGACGCCTAATCCCTCATCCACAGAAACAGATGTTCCCTCACCGAGATGTAACTCTCCCTCGTCGTGTAAAAAGGGCAGTTGCGGTGGCAAATCAGTGCAGAGGGGTGGAGAAGAGGTGGTTATAAGGTGCAAAGGGGATGCAGAGGGTGCAGTGTATGGGGCCACTGGCAGCTTTGGCAGGGCCCAGGACAAAGCAATGTGACCCCCCACCCCACCCATAGGGGCCGCTAGGGGGGGAAAAGTGGTACAGATTCTAAGGGCCCAAGCACTGACAGGGGCCCTTAAGGGAGCCTATGCACTGAGAGGGGCCCTTAAGGGGGCCCAAAACTTTAATCTTTCAGGGGGCCCAACATTTCTGTCCGCGCCCCTGCCCCCACCCAATGCATATTCTTGATGGGTTGACAATAACCCAATTTTAACTCTAACTATTGGACCAACCACGCTGGGTTGTCTTCATTCAATACATTGGGTTACGCATTTTAACCCAACAGGTTGAGTAAAACATTTAACTCAAATGTGGGCTCATTTCAATGAAATGAGACCCCAATTCTGAGCACCTTTCTTCCTGGACCCAAGACGACTGAGCCCTCTGTGCCCTGTTCCCTGCCTGGTGCACTGTGGGTAGGCTAGGCTGGCAGCAGGGATCGTAGCAGCAAATTGTGGGCCCTATGTGCAATCAGCTTCAATGGAACCCCACAGCCATATACTGTATAAATTGGACTGTGTGCGGGTCCCCTTATTATACACTGGGCCCTGGTGTCACACTTTACTCCCCTGTAGGACACCCCTGGCTGGCAGTGGCAGCTGTTTTCTTGGCTTATAATGGTTGCAGCACTGTGAGAAGTCAAATACAATTCGACGTACGTATGTACAATATGACTTTCAGGCAACATCTTTGCAACTACAAAAGCCACTGCTTGAGTTATGCAATGTGTCTCCTCTTAATCCCCACCTTCTCCAGTTACTCGCACTTATTTAAACACACACACACACACACACACACACACACACACACACACACACACACACACACACACACACACACACACACACACACACACACACACACACACACACACACACACACACACACACATACACACACAGCGCCGGTTAATGTAGGAGACCTCCGGATGAGCAACGTTCACCAAAAAAATGTTTTTGTTATTGTTGTCTTTTTGGAGGTTACTGGTCTTGGTGGGAGGGTGTTCTGTAAAATCCTACTACATGTAATATAATCCTACAAAGCCCCATTGGGCATGCGCAGACCATGAAATGTCACGAAACGTCAACACCAGACTGTGCAGTATTAGCGGAGAAGAGATAAATAGAGTACTTTAATTTACAATTTACACTACAGGTGTGTGTTTATTATCTTTATTTCTGTATGTGTGTCTTAGAAATTGAAGTGTGACCCTGGCAACTTAGCTATCTTACTCGTTATGCTAGCGGTTTTGCTAAGATTTATTGAGAAGCCAGTTTTGGCAGTACTTGTATCCATAACCTTGCTATTTTATTTTCATATCTTTCATCTCGTAAATCTAACACCCTGTTTGGTGTCACTGTTCTGTATGTCACTGTAAACAATATTACGTAGGAAAATATTACAGTGTAGGAAAATCTGTCAGAACAGAAGGTACAGTAGGTAATAGAAGACCTCCAGATGAGAAATATTTACTGACAAGCAAGAATCCAACAAAGATGAAATCCTACTTTAGTGCTTCCTCTTAACTTGATACAGTTATCACGGCCAAAATAAATGATTTCTTTTTTAAATGATGCTTTAGAGGACTCTTGCTTTAATGGGAAGGCACTGATGAGTGTTAGAGCTCTGGATGAGAAATATTCACCAACAGCAAAAACAGAAAACACAACAAAAAAATATGGTGACATCCTACATCTGTGCTTCCTTTTAACTTGATACAATATTACGGTCAAAATAAATGACTGCCTCTCTTGTTCTGTGCACCTGAGAATGCTAAACTTGTCATAGTTTGAAATTATGTTTTAGACGTCTCTTGGCTTGATGGGAGGGTAGAGTAGCTGAGTAGGAGACTCCCAGATGAGAAATATTCACCAACAAGAAAAACAAAAGAAAAAAAATCAGAAAACAAAACAATGACACTATGATTGCTGTGTCTTTGGAAAGTGCTTGTCATGGTGGGAGGGTACAATAGATAATAGAAGACCACCGGATGAGAAAAATTCACGGGCAAACACAAACACAACAAAAACAAAATGGTGACATCCTACTGTAGCGCTTCCTCTCACAGCAACTTGATACATTATCACCGCCAAAATAAATGACCGCCACACTTGTTCTACACACTTAGAAAACAAAATCTAAACTTGACATGGTTTGATATGACACTTTAGAGGACTCTTCTCTTGATGGGAGGGTAGAGTGGATGGGTGGAGGACCTCCGGATGAGAGGGGAAAAAATGTTGACATCCCACCTCATCGCTTCCTCTTCACCTGACACCACTATCAAAATAAATGACTGTCTCACTTGTTCTGTGTACCTAAAAAAAATAAACTTGACACTGTTTGATTTGTATTGGATGTCTGTCTGTCTGCACATCAAGAGGAAGATCTGGGTGACACGGGGGTGTTTGTTGTATTTTAAACTCATAGTGCTGATACAAAAAGCAAGGCTGAGAGGAGAGAGAAGAGAGCACACACACACACACGCACGCACGCACACTCACGTACACACACGCACATACACACACACACACACACACACACACACACACACACACACACACACACACACACACACACACACACACACACAAACAAACTCTCATGAACAAACACACACACAAGGACACAGGTGTGCACACACACACGCAGTCATGCTTGCAGGCACACAAACACACAAAGAAATGCGGGTGATGGCTCTGTGGAATGATTACCGTCACATGCACAAATACACACACACACACACACACACACACCTCTGAGCTTGTCTGTTTACGGCCATAATTCGTTCGGAAAGAGTGAACTCCCTCCTCCCTCTGAAAAAACTTGGACAGGTGGATTCGATAATAGGTGATTGAGGGAAGCCGAATTGGGTTCCCATTACATTACTGGGTGAACACTAGCCTGGTTGTCACAGACGGTGCGTTTGTGTACACAAACTACGTCTGGTAGCACTGAAGTTACCATGCTGTTCTCAAGTCACAAAATAAATGGTGCATATTGCTACTCACCACCGACAAATTCCTCCAAAAATGTTTTCTGTTCAACTCCAAAGAGTAAATATAGTATATAATATGTCCTGTGATTCATCAATGCGAGCTGCCGTTGATATTTAAGCAATAAATGCTCCGGATATTTTGTGACCGGAGACAGGCATGTTAACAGTAGTGTTCCAAATACTGTAACTTAAAGAAACTCCCGTACACTGACCATTTCGCTGTTCTTTCTTTAATAAACGACGTTTCGGTACTAGACCTTCATCCGACGCACCTGCCAGCTGAGGTGTGCGAAAAAAGTCGAAGTTTAACAGTAGTGTTCCAGACGGAAGTTTGTGTAACTCTCCACCAGGGAGCTCTAGAGCTACACACACGCACCATCAGTGAGAGCCAGGCTAGGTGAACACAGCAACAGCGACAAGATTATGCAGCAGAACATTGCTGGACTGTGCAGCTAAAGCGATACGAGCAATAGAGCTCGAAAGTGACGTCACTTCCCCCGATTTCATGGGACCTCAACGGCGTTTTTAGCCGAAAATCGTAGCATGTAATCCAATGGCGGTATTAAAATGGCATTTCGATCCCCTTCGAGTTGTGCCACGAGCTCCATATATGTTGTTTCTGATATTTTTGCTTAATTTTTCGTACGAACCCCCACATTTTTTAGAAAGCTGTGATTCTTCACATTTTTCATGCCGACGGTCTCGGAACAAAACATTGATACTTCTGCATGAATAATCTTCATCTATCATCTTAAACAGCATATTTGTAGCCCAGCGCATATCATGACTGTGATCAGAAGATATTTACTCGCTACCACGTTGTTAGATGGTCAGCTTAGGTCCCGTGAAACGCGGAACTAAGGGGCGGGACTTTCGAGCTCTATAGAAGCGACAGAGTATGTCTGTTAAAGGGCCACTTCAGTCAATTTCAATTTGCTGTTGCATTGCTCACACTACCCTTGACTTGTCAGTACCCGGTGATGCCACATTTTTCCGCTCAGCCCTTTCCGAGATATGAGCTATTCTAATGAGGGCAGAGTTTGTTTACATTTTTTTTTTTTTATTAACATAGGCCTACTCCAAATATTTTCCCAAAAGGTACCACTGTTTGCTAGTTGTCTGCTGATGTTGCATAACCTTTTGGATGTTTTTGGGAATAAATACAAATGTTTTAAATGTAAACAGGCCGCTGCCCCCATTACAATGACCAGGATCTCGGAAAAGGCTGAAGAAGAAAAAAAACCCTCAGGTACTGACAAGTCCAGGGTAGTGTGAGCATTACAACTGTATATTGAAATTGACTGAAGTTATGCTTTAAAAGCAGAATGCAAGCATTCCTACTTTCCATCGGCTGTGGCGGCTGTCTCCGAATTGCATCATAGCTCATTTGGATAATATTCGCTGAAGCCCAACTACAAACTGTCGCTCAAATCGTCTCCCAAATCATTTTTTATCTCTATTGTCACCAGCTACTCAATACAAAATCAATTTACTTCCTTCGCTGGAATCGCTAAAAACTGGTCTATTCGCCTGGTCTATTCGTACCTTTGGATATATCTGCGTGGGGGGGGCTCATTCA
>NC_085859.1:41954925-41964925 GCF_034702125.1 Engraulis encrasicolus | reverse complement strand
CAAGCTAAGAGGAAGCTGGAAAGCGGGGACGCCTGAAGGAAGACACCACGCGGAGATCAAACTACGCTTTCCAAAACATATAATAACGAGTCAAGGTCCATACTTCCGCCCAACGAAACAGAAATGTCAAATCATCCGTCATGGATTAAAAAGGCGGAATACGCGTCCCCACTCCCATGTTCATGTGCCAGGAGGATATGATGCGTACTGTGTACGTGAGTGGCGTACAGTATATCATAATGACTGTATAGTTTGCTTAACAGTAATTCGAAGATGCTTAATCACTGATGTCTGCGCCTGTCGAGTTTTGAATGAATGTGTGTAGAACACAGGCTTCAGGCTCGTGCGCTCTCCGGTGCCTCAACCGCTCCGCGCTACGTGCCCCTCGTGAGACGAGGCATAATGTCAAGCGTGTTTGGCGTTAGTTACACAACATGAATTATGTCAAAGCGAGCCGAGGTTTATCTCCATGTTATAGACTTGATGCATGTAACACCAACACAGGTTTGTGCTATGAGGCATGGTTCATCAAAATGCCAGTCCGATAAAACCCAGGAGATTTGAATGCCTTCAGATGTTATTTGGAGAACATTTGGGAGTCCACAAAGCGCACAGTACATTTGCATTAAGGACCCCAGAGACACACAACGCGGATTACTAGTTTAAACAAAATGCATTCAGCCATTTGCCAACGTCAACATTGCGCACATGTAGACACGCGCCTACTTGTTGTTTTAAGTCTTGACCGTGCTGTGTAATGTGTTGCCCCACAATAAAAGAAAACAACTCATTGAAGGCCCATTAGCAAGAATGACAGAAGTTTATATTATAAGATAAAAAGCATGTCATCATCTATTTCAATAAACGTCATGTCAAAACACAATCGTCCAATAGACTTGCCAAATGATGCATAAAGGGATCATGCGTGTCCATCAGGTCTCTGTACGTACAGGGATGTGGTTGTGAAGCCCAACGAGGAAACACCGTTACAACGTGTGGAGCTACACTAACTAACCCCTCTCATGCTGATTTCATTAGCAAATGCACTT
This sequence comes from Engraulis encrasicolus, assembly GCF_034702125.1. Lineage (NCBI taxonomy): Eukaryota > Metazoa > Chordata > Actinopteri > Clupeiformes > Engraulidae > Engraulis > Engraulis encrasicolus. The sequence continues at coordinate 41,963,876 of NC_085859.1, read as the reverse complement.
TCTTTTCCGCTTGGTAGGATTGGTGGCAGAAAGGAGGCTGGCTGCCTGACCCATGGTAAACGTTCATTGGTTCACTGGACTCCTTGTATTGTAATGACAGGAATGTAGAAAATGCTCCTGAAAGGGTTAATAGAACACCCACCAATGACTGAATGGGTTTCTAAAAGCGCAGCAAAAGAGCACATGTTTGGAGAGTTAACTGTGCGTAAGGACAACAAAGTTTTTTTTTCTTTTGAGAAAGGTTTTTTCATGGAGTGGAAAATGGTCAATTAAAGACTGCCGGTCACACTGTCATGCTGGGTTGCGATTGGTCTGGGGGGTCGTCTCGGGCAGTGATGATCCTTCCTATATAAAGGGCGACCTGAGCTGCTGTCATGCACGCCAGAAGAAATTGGTGGGCTGATCGCCCGGTGGTGACAGAGCCTCATCCTTACATGATACTTGTGAAGCGTCGCTTTATCAGCACTGCAAGCTTTCGACCACAGCCACGCTTCCACCAAACTCAAGACAAGACAAGAAAGAAAGAAAAATCCACCAACACGTTTGCCCAGAGAGCAAAGAAAAAGAAGCATTGGAAGATTCCGTTTTTTATTTTTTACTGAAAGATAGAGCACCGGTAATTTTAGAGCCATGCCTCTGAGGACAGGACTTTTTCTGCTTGTTGTGCTGGTTGCATCGGCATATGAACTGGATCAGAATGAATCCTATTCTCCCCGGAGAACGCGTTTCTCAGCAAACAGCCCTTGTAAGTATTCATATATCTCCTTTTCTTGTGATTAGATCTTTTTTTTAACAATGTGCATATCATATGTATAGACAGATCATGTGCAGACCCAGGGTGCGAACAGAGAATCTACACACACCACCGTCTACATACAGAGTGAAATTCAAACCGGCGTTTTGGAGAGTCACTGGCGCACTTTACTGCGTAACCTATGCATTCACCAGCGGAACGTGCCATATTTAACTTACCGGTCTCAAGGCAGTTGGTTAGGTTACAGCAGGCTTTCATTGAAGTCACTGTGAGCCAACCTGCACTTAATGTTATTGCGAGACATGTAGGCTTGTCCTTGATTCAGTTTTACGCGCATAGCCTACAGTGATGTAGAGTACCGTTACTCAGCTGGTCACTGCACGACTGCAAATGAGTCAAGAGGGAACCGTCGCCACATAGCCTACCTAGGCTACATAATTGGAACGATTGTAGCCTATATCTACATCTAGCCTACATCCTAATGGCCAATATACTCGCCTACTGATTCAGAGTCTTCGCTATTCGGCTTCAGTGTGCTCAGCTGCCCTACCGGCCCCGAAGAAATCACCGGTGTCCGCACTCATTGCAGCAGAAAAAGTGCTTTTCAACCCGAGTTTCTATTGGATGGTTTGGTGGCTGGTAATATCAGGAGATTGCTCAGAGCTCGAAGTGGAGTGGTGAATTATAATGTCGTTTTATAACTAAGCCACAGTGAGACGGTATAAGGCAACACACAAGAGAGTGTAGTTGAGTGTCGGGTTCTCGATGTATCCATCGTCTGTCAGTGTATTATCAGCCTCCCCCCAACCCTGCGGGGACATTGTAACTTCGGCGCACGTTCACAGCTGGGGGAAAAGTGAAATGTCTACACCAGATGAGGATGTCAAATGTGATAGGATAAATGCCCGTGACTTTTAAAGATTTTCGGCCATCATTAATTTTGGTCGGATAGCAATAGGGATAGAAGGTTGACGTGCTGCCACTTTCATTATGGGGTCGTGGGGGGAGGGAAAATGAATGGTGTAGCCTATCAGAAACACATTGGTGACACTGCACAAATATACTATAGTAGGCTAGAGACTAACGTGAAACAGCAAATATAGCCTAGGCTACAAATCCTAAAGCCTAAAAGTCTGACACAAGACTGAAAAGATATCAAGCATATTTTCAGATGGGCCTACTCGTGTAAAAAACGAATTCCCTTTTGGACATTTTAGTAGCCTGACCCTAGACACTTGTAGCCTACAAAACAACTGAACAAATAACTTGAAACAAAATATGTCATTTAATTGTCATTGGTTAATTGCCTGTTAAAAACGGCAAACACACTGCACTGTTCGCTTCTGATTATTAAATGTCCCACAAGACAAAGTGATCTGTGCGCGCGCCTCATATTGCACTGCACGCGTCGCGCAATTCTGCCCTGTGTGGCCGGTAGACGTTAAAACCTTTGTCAAGCAGCGCCGCACGGTAGCCTATTTGCATAACTTCCTGTTGTGCTTAGTTGCCGGGGCAACATGTACTGACTCAGTGCTTTAGTGACAAAGAGGTAGCCGACAGTGCACGGATGGACCCAAGAGACTTTAGTACCGATAAAAAAAATCTGGGAATTGCTATTCCCCAACTCCTCATCACCCGCCCTGATTTGGGGGGGGGACTGGCTTTGAGCCAAAGCTGCCTAGAGCAGCTCAGGTTTTTTTTTTTTTGCATGGTCTTGGCTATGTGCCTAAACCAAAGACATTAAAGGCTTTGATAGACAGAAAATGAGAGAGGTCTTGTTTTACAATGCTTTATGCACTGACAAGGTGAAGCCAGTGGATTTGTGATGCAAGTTTTCTTCTTTCTTCTTCTTCTTTTTTTGTAAACCACAAGTTTGGAATGAATACCGTACCTTGGCATTAAATAACACAAGTGCATATTGAAGCACACTCTTTTTCCTCATAACGTCTCCCAATCCTTTAATGCAGTGATGACAATGATTGATCTTCTTATCTCTGTCCTTGATTTAAAAAGAGGCTGCATGAAGAAAAATAGCCTATTTAGCCATAGCCTACAGTAATATGTCATGCCATGCAATACCACTTTGTTCTCACTTTACATTGAAATCGGAGAAAACTTATTAAATGTATTGAAGATAACATATCGCTCTTGTAAGAGATCCATGTAACAAAACCAGGGCAGCACACACTTTCACACACTCAGCAACAATCACATAGGCTACTGTAAATGTGCGAACCCTCGACACCCACTGGTATTTCTTAATCATTTCCTGTGCACGCCCGACATACTGATCCATAGATGCTCTATTTATTATGCCATATAGGCTACTGTAGGCCAACAACTTCAATGACTACAGTATCTTGCCCAATAGGCTATCCCACTACTGCAGGTTTTTCAAGTGCCGTCCATATATATGCAGTTGGAGAAAAAAAACCTCATGATAACGGACAAGTGTCACACATGACTGGATTGTCCATAAGGCATACAGGGCATGGAATTGTTGATTTTGGCCTGATCCTCCCATCACTGTAGTGGTTATCAGTTCCCATGCCGCTACAGTTGACCTCTCCAGGTCAGATTTCAATTCATTTTGGCTGTTGTGGTCTTAATAGCTTGTAAGCTAATAGACGACTAAAACTGTTTTCGCTGTTGTCATTGTCTCTGTCAATGGCTGACGGACTGGTCTTGACCGAAAATGCCTGACCGAGTTTTGTTCTCCCAGCACATCCTTGGTGCCACATCTATTGTTCATGCTCATGATGACAGGTTTAGCAGTATAGCACAGAGTAATCAGATGTGCGAAAAGTAGAAGGTGATATAAGTAAATAGTCATGGGTTCAGACAGTTTTGCTTTGTTACTAATCATTGTGAGCGAAAGTGGGCTGAAGGAATCAGTAGTAATGTCTTGGACCACCCGCACTGCCTGTGACGCATCTTAGAATGCCCTACTGAAGTCAGTTGCCCATGATGACACAAAGCATGACTTGTACCTCCAACAACACCTGGATGGATATGGAGATATGACACAAACTTGGTTAACGCCCCCCACCCACACACACACATGCACACACACACACACACACGCATATGGCCGTAACTACCATTGAGGACACAGAGGTCATGTCCTCTGTTTTTTTTCAGTAATGTAAAATTTATCTATGATGAAAATTGATATATGATCAACAATCATAAATTCAGTCTGTATACGACACCCATTTATCCTCAAGGCAGTGATTAATGAAAACAAACTTAAGAGTTTGACTGATGTGGGTAGATGACGGATAGGCAGCAAGAAACATTTTTTTTCACAAAACATTGTTTATGAGGGAAAAAAGTATATGTCTACGTAGTGCAACAATTAATCTTTCAAAAAATCCAAGTGGTCACAATGTTGGTCTATTGATTGATTATTTATTTACGTTGATAAAGCAATTTGCTGAAAATATGTCCTTTGGTGTGACGTTAAGAAATAAATATATTAAGTAATGTAGAAATGGCTTGATGGAGTTTTATGAACATTGTTACACTCTTCATATTTATCGCAATTTTTTAAAGTCTTAATTTAATAAGAAAATACCATTTAAGTATTTGTTTTCCCATTAGATGTGAGATTATTAGAAACCTTCGAGGAAAAACAGGGATATCTTTCTTTTAAATGTTCAAAATTGTCCGAATTTATACTGACTTTTCAGGGACGATAATTTGTTCTTCCCTAATGCAATATTCAGTGTTTATCAAACATCTTGTTTAGCTCAAACTAATATTTGAGCGTTTAAAACATGTCACACCGTAGGACATTCATGTCACGCTAAAGGACAGAAATGCAAAACTGAGCCAGACACAAATATATCAACATGATTATTTTGTCTTTTGATCATAATATAATGTTGCAGTCAATATGGACCTACACTTTACACTTATAAGTCTTTGAATCGTCGATTATCAGCCTATCGTAACTCTTAATGACAGCCATGCGGTCATTAAATGTAACCTGCAGAGCTCATAAGACTCATACTGAAGTGTGACCTTGGCATGACCATCACACTTTTGTAGGTATGCTATGACTGTCACACCATTGAACCTGTAGTGTGTAGTGGCCAGTGCCTGTTTGTTATCTCAAGCTGGACAGCACATTTATGCTGTATATTGAGCTCTCCACAGCAGACTTTATTCATCTATACTCCTCTATATAGGCCTACTCTCTCACTGATCTTCACTTTTCACTTTCCTTCACTGTTACCGTTATATTTTATGGTTTCAAAGCACCATTAATGGCATTTTATATCATTTGACAGTATCTAAAATCAACAGCAAATATTCATCAACAATGCATCAAAGTATAAATTCCAAAGGCCAATAAAGGATTAAGTAATTTGAATACACAATATTTATCTAGTCAAAAAAAACAAAACAAAAATGTACTACCAGTTGTTTTAAAAGCTATTTCTCAAATATCTAGTCCATTGGTGTGACCTGTTTGTCCTTTGGTGTGATACTCCAAAGTGTCACACCATAGGACTTTTACCATCACACCATAGGACTTTCGAGCTTTTGAGTTACTTTAAAGCCATGTCGTTGCCAACTGAAATACAATTTCACATTTAGTAAGATGCATTTTCATACATCTACATAAGAAAAAAATATGAAAAATATACACTATTGTCAAAATGTATTTTATGGCTGTCACACCAAAGGACTACAAAACTAATACATCTTGTGGTAGCAAAACATAATTGATTGACTGAAGAACTCTGAGAGAAAAATCTAAAATCCACCCTTGCCATTGGCTTCTTAAGGGTCTAAAGTCACAAGTTATGTACCGCTGGAGCTTCAACAATAGATAATTATCCACAGAATTAACCAAAAATATGATGTCACACCACAGGACATTGTTTTCTGCGACAAAGTTTCATAAGTCCATACGGTCTCAGAAAAACAGGAAAAAAATTAAGCATTGCCACTTGCTAAAATAGACACATTGAGAAACATGCCAGGGTTGTTTAGACAAATGACTGAGCTTTGATTATTTATTTAAAAATGTTTTAATATGGAGAACCAGGCTTGCCTCAGTCACACCATAGGACAAATATGATATTTGACTCAAAACTGTATTTATTACACATTACTTTTTCACAACAATGACATTAGTTTAATCATTTAAAGCATTGACAATTTTGAAAGCATGAATTGACTTAATTTGAAGAGCCTGCGACAGCAAAATTTACACGTCACGTCATCTACCCATGTAGATTCTAAATGTATAGTATACAGTACAGCATGCAGTATTTGACCTCTGTATTTGGAAATGTCTAATTACGGCCCTGTGCATGCACACACACACGCAAACACACGCACATACACACACACACACACACACACACACACACACACACACACACGCAAACACACGCACATACACACACACAAGCCTCAACACACGCATGCACACACACACACAGGCACGCGCACACACACACACACACACACACACACACACACACACACACACACACACACAAATTTACAAATTTCACCTTTGTCCATAAGTGTGCAGCTTGGCCCAATGTAGGCATACCTCTAGTGACCTACACTGGTGGTGTGTGTGTGTGTGTGTGTGTGTGTGTGTGTGTGTGTGTGTGTGTGTGTGTGTGTGTGTGTGTGTGTGTGTGTGTGTGTGTGTGTGTGTGCGTGCGCGCGTGTGTCTGTGTGTGTGCGCGCGTGTGTGTGTGTGTATCTATGTGGGTGTTTGTTTGTGTGTGCGTGTGAAGCACACGTACAAAATGAGAGACACATTTTAGTGAGAAGGTATAGAAGCGAGGCCCAGTCACTCACGAGCCCTTGGAGTCAGCCATGGGGAAGGGAGAGGAGGGCCCCTACATGCACAGAGACAGAAAAGGAAGCACCTCAGTGTACCTAAGTGGCTAGAAAGCTTAACCCCTTAGTGCAGAGCCTCTGTTTTAACCCATTGATGTCTAAAGCACCTGCAAAAAAGGGTGCTGAATGCCTGATCCCCTTTTAAGACAAGCTGCCCTCAGCCTATAAGCACATAACAATGTGATAAGAAGGCATTTAAACGCCAAGACCCTCATCTTTCATTAGAATGTGTTCATTCATCTTCAACAAACAAAGATTTTTAATAAAGTTGTCTCAAATCTCAAGAGACTGAATGTTGTGTAATGCAGCTCCAGGCGCCTGGGCCAAGGCCAACGCAACATCAGGCACCAATGGGTTAACCGTATTGTGACCAAAATGGTAATGGCCAATTTTTAATATTTTTGCGGAAGACTCTCTTTATCGTCATAGCAATGTTGTTATGATGTAGTCGAGTGTTTTCAGCAGAGTGAATAGTGTTCACAAACAGTAAAGGGGTCTATATCTCTGCACTGTAATTCCACACACTTTGCAGATTGCTGTATGCTGTCTTTTGTAAGTGGTCTTGGATGAAAGTGTCTGATAAATGCTATTTCCTGTAAATCACCATCATTATTGTTAGCAGTAGCACAAGTAATAAGGGGTGGTGGTAGCAGCACACAGAACACAATATCAGTGGTAATACAGTATAATTCTCAGAGTTGAAATTCACTAATTTCAGACAACAATTTGTCACACTTGAAAAGTGGTGGCTACGTTTAACTCTGAAATATTGACACCCCATTTTTAGACACGTCCTAGCATCTCTATAAGAGGGTATGTCGGTCTGTCCGTTAGTCCGTCGGTTTGTCCGTCAGAAACGCATTCTTTAAATCGGCCAAAACACGAGCTTCGCCAATATCAGACGCATCTTTGTCCGCCTGTCGGACTTGTTTCACAGTGCAAGCGCGTGTGAATTCACCCATGGCATCGCGAGCCACAGCTGGCAGACGTCTGTCTGTGTGGCACCCTGTCACCCACTTACCCAGAAGAATAGGCCACGCACGCGGTTTGGGTTTCATTGCACAACATGGCTTGAGTGGCTTACCCAGGTCAGACAGTCAGCGCCTATTCCAGTCTCACAGTCCTGAACAAAGACATGCTTGTCAAGGTACCTAACACCACCAGGTACTGTACTTCACCAAAGACATGATTTCATTGCCTTGGCAGGCACCCTGTCTGTATTGTACAACACCTCTCTATGTCCTGGGAAAGGAGAAGTCCGTATCTGTGTGGTCCTAAAAACATCAACTATGATCAGCTACGAGATTTCAGAGGGACAGGAGGGGACATGTCCTACCAATTTCTGAAGAAAAAAAAACCCTAAAAAAACAAACATGAACTGTCGTCATTGATAGCCTATCCCTGCCGGCTCATAATTTAGTGATTCTATCAGTTGAGGCAAGGGCCAGTTCAGGTGAATGAGGGGGACACATAGACTTTACTTAGGTGATGTCAGCCACACATACACATGCTCTCTCTCTCTCTATCTCTCTCTCCCTCTCTCTCTCTCTATCTCTCTCTCCCTCTCTCTCTCTATCTCTCTCTCCCTCTCTCTCACAAACACACACACATTGTTGTCCGCTGCCTCTTACAAGAGAGACTCTTTGACCGTATACTGCTACCTGAGGTCCAGACTCAGGTGCTACTGTAGGCCCACTACCTCTTGACCAAGAGACACTCTCTCTGGCTCCTATGTTACTGTCCCATGATCTAAAATGATCACGGGATCAATGCGACTGCAGACGGCCTTATCCACGCTGATGCCCGTGAACTGGTTGGTCAAAAGTTTGTGTAGAGGCATTGTCCCACACCCTTAAAAAGTTTGCACTGTGTGCCACTTCAACTCCTCCGCCCCACCTGTCCCCCCACACCTTACACGTGGTGCGCAATGTACTGTAGATCAAACTGGTGCTCATCTCATGCACATTTGTGGCACATAAATGCGCTTTGTTTGATGCGACCCACGTTGTGATGACAAGTTCTGGCTGATGTACTTGTACTATGCAACATCAATTGACAAATGTTGGTCCCAAACGCACCTAGTGTCAGCGAAGAGTGACGGCGTACGTACGCAAGACAATAAAGGTTGGGAAACACCACTGCCATAGGGTATATGTTACACCGCCACCGTGTGTCACCATCGACTACATCCGCCTGCATTGGGCTGCCGACCCTCTTTGAAAAACAAAGACACAACATAACACAATAGGCACAGGCTCCCCACCAGCGGAAGGTCTGGTTCGGATGCTGCGGCCTGCTCAAATCAACAACAGACACATGCTAC